>NC_053027.1:339985501-340007102 GCF_003073215.2 Triticum urartu | reverse complement strand
CGGACGGATGCTGAGACAACGCTTGCCGCTTGTCCCCCGTCGGGCCGGTGGCGGCGTTGACGGTAGGTGACGGGGAACGACGAGGACGCCCGCCGACAGGAGCCGTCTGGGCGACGCGGGAAGCGAGAGCGGCCTGGTGCTCGGCGCGGGCCCGACGAGTGTCAGACATGGACGCGATGGTCGGAGGAGAACGGGGTGGTGGAAGACAAATTCCGGCGCACCCCTACCTGGTGCGCCACCTGTCGGATTTCGGGTTCCGGAAGACCCTTGAGGTTCGAACACTAGGGCGCGCGGAGATTTCACCTTCTACCTACCTGCGCCCCTCCGCCTCGCTAAGATCTAAGCTGTGGAAAGAACAGCACAAGAGACACAGGGTTTATACTGGTTCGGGCCACCGTTGTGGTGTAATACCCTACTCCAGTGTGTGGTGTGGTGGATTGCCTCTTGGGCTGATGATGATGAGCAATACAAGGAAGAACAGCCTCGCGAGGGTCTGTTCCTGGCTGGGGCGACGAACTGCTAGGAGGAGTTCAGTCACCCTTCTCTCTCTCTCTCTTCTTCGATTTTTTCCCTTTCTTGCTACCCTGGGGGTGGCTAGTCCTATTTATAGGCAAAGGCCTTGGGCCTCTTCCCCAAATATTGAGTGGGAAGGGCGCCAACAATTGGCCATTTTGAAGGGGAACATCTGGTACGCTTATCCTGACTAAAGTTGGTCCTCGCCTGCCAAAGACTCTGGTGGTGACGCTGGCTTGGGCTCCACAATGACTTCCTCCCTGCCGTTGGACTGGTCTTGGTCTCGTTGCACCGAAACGGGTGCCTTTGCTTGATGCTCTCGCCTGCGCTTGCTCCCTTTGCACCAAAGAGGAAAGGAGGACACTGCACGGGCTGGCGCCCGCCTGGCGCCCTTGGTCGTCATGGCTTGTGTCACGGGCACCTCATGAGGTACCCCACCTTGATCTCTCCGCCTCCTCGCGAGCCAGCCCGATGAGGCCGTGCCTGAGGAAGCTCCGTGTCGTCCGCCCCGCGAGGCTTGGCCCCTCGCGAGGGTCTTGGGTCTGTGTTGATGAAGACGGGCCGTGCTGGGCCCCTTTTGAGCCACGCCGCAGGCCGCAGGCAGGCAAGTCTAGGGACCCCCGTTCCCCGAACGCCGACAATACCGGAAGCTGATATTTCCACCATGCTTGCTAATTATACTTTTAAAGGTGGAATACCAAAGAAACTTGGAGATCCAGGAGTACCCACTATACCATGCTCCATTAAAAGAAACTATGTTAAAACTGCTTTATGTGATCTTGGAGCCGGTGTTAGTGTTATGCCTCTCTCTTTATATCGTAGACTTGATTTGAATAAGTTGACACCTACTGAAATATCTTTGCAAATGGTTGATAAATCAACTGCTATACCTATCGGTATTTGTGAGGATGTGCCTGTTGTGGTTGCTAACGTTACTATTTTAACGGACTTTGTTATTCTTGATATTCCCGAGGACGATAGTATGTCTATTATTCTTGGAAGACCCTTTTTGAATACTGCAGGGGCTGTTATTGATTGCACCAAAGGTAATGTCACTTTTCATGTTAATGGTAATGAGCATACGGTACACTTTCCAAGGAAACAACCTCAAGTCCACAGTATCAATTCTATTGGAAAAATTCCATCGATTATTTTTGGAGGTTTTGAATTTCCTCTTCCTACTGTCAAGAAGAAATATGATATTCTTATTGTTGGGGATGTGCATAACCCCGTTGAGGTAACCTAGTGTTATTCGAAAATTCTCCGGTTCCATGTTATTCGGAATGAGTTTGTTAACAAGACTTGATCAACCTTGTTAATGGATTCCTTTTGATGATCATGAAATGGATGAATTTAGAAAACACAACTCTTTGTACCCTCTTTCTACTTTCTGTTATTCATATTAAATAAAGTAAAAATAGTAATCTCTGTCTGTTTTCTGATTATCAATGCAATATAAAAATACAATGAAAATAAAAGTTCTCCAAATGCCCTGAAATTTAAATATGATTTTTTCTGGAATATTTGAGAATATTTGGCACTGAGAACATAGCAGGGGGGCATCCACCAGGCCACGAGGGTGGAGGGCGCGCCCTACCCCCCTGGGCGCGCCCCCTGCCTCGTGGGCCCATGGTGGCCCTCATCCACTTATTCCTGCACCCACACACTCCTTCGTCCTCCCACAAACACCATTATCCAGCTCAAGCACGAGTTCTAGCTCATTTTGCTGTGATTTTCGATCTCCTTGCTCAAAGCACCTCTCACAAAACTGCTTTGGGAGATTGTTCCTTGGTATGTGACTCCTCCATTGGTCCAATTAGTTTTTGTTCTAGTGCTTTGTTCATTGCATATTTGTGCTGCTTAGGTGACCCTGTTCTTGAGCTTGCATGTCAAATTTATGTGGTTCCAAGTAGTTTTGATGCATGATATAGGCTCTAGGCACTTGTAGGATTAGTTGCTATCAATTTTGTTGAGTTTGGTTCACTTTTATTTGAAGTTACTAAAAATTTCAGAATTTTTCAGAAAATAATGAAGAAATTTTTGAGGGGCTCATCGAGGCGAAGCTCGAAGGAAAAGCAAAATGAAGAAGCAAAGAGGCCAAAATATAATCTGCCTCGCATCACGGAGGTTCGGCCGTGTGAATGGCCTTGTGATGATTTCTTGAGAGCAGCCGGGATTTATGATGATTTCTATGAATTGGCTGAGAATGCAGGCCTCACCGCCTTCCTCCACGACCAGCGCGAACAGTATCTCTTACTCACCAATATCTTTGTGCAAAACTTTCATTTCCATGCTAGGAGCTCACCACCTACGGTGGAGTTTTATTTATATGATGAGCATAAGGAAATGTCACTTCGTGATTTTTGTCGGGTTTGTTTGATCCCTTTCGAGGGCATCATAGAGGAACCCCATCGCGGCGATGTGGATGGGTTTATTGATACCATTACTGTAGGGGAAACGAGGAAGGTTTTCGATGCACGAACTACTAGCATACACTTTCCTCTTCTATGTTACTTTCCTATATTTGCTAGTAGATGCTTAATTGGGCGCGGAAACTGTGGAAACCTGAGTGCCCCCGATATTGTTATTTTGTGCCACGCCTTATTTCGTGATGATACATTCAGCATGGGTGCTATTATTGCAAAGCGGTTAAATCTTAACCGTACTAAGGGCCCCGTCTTTGGAGGCATCTTCGCCTCACGCCTAGCTGCACATTTTAACATACCTATTAGGCATTATGAGAAGGAAGAAAAAATGTTGCCTCATGCTTATTTAGATTATAAGAGTATGGTAGCACACGATTTTATTGTTAAGAATAGGGAAAATGAGCGCAAATACAAATTGTTCTTTCATAAACATCATCCTGAGACTATTACCCTGCCTGCTCCTTCCTTATTTGATTTATCTGCAGGCAAGTACCTTGTTCCGTTGGAGACTATTCATGCCTACCGGAACCCTACATCAGCCACAGAGCCAGAGTGAGAACCACAAGTTGATCCTCCACGACAGTCTAATTACCAGTGGGATCCGGAGATGATTGCCAACCAGTGGCAATCAGAGTCTTCTTCTTCGCAGTACGACCCCAACTATTACTTTGGATATCCGCCAGGCCAACCGTGGCCATAGACCAACTTAGGCCAAAAGCCTAAGCTTGGGGGAGTACGTATTTCTCACCGACGTTACATTCATGTTCACACACTCATTGCTAGTTGTCGGTGCTCATACTTTTTCATTGTAATATCCACGCTAGTTTATTTCCTTTTTATGTTTTCTTCTTGTGTGTTTAATAAACCTTAAGAAAAACTAAAAAAATTAGTTGTAGCTTTTAATTAGTTTACTTTCCATGCTTGTAGTAGTAATTAAAAAGAAAACCCAAAAAGATTTCATGTTCTTCTTTTTGCATGTTGGGAGCTTTCCCGTGTAAATAGTTCTATTTCTTTTCTTTTCTTTGGGGGTCAATAGGAAAAGACCATGATTAAATTGTTAAGGTGGCTCTTAGATGCATTATTGTTGATCTGACAAAAGAGCCCATATTACCTTGTCTTCTCCTATTTATTGAATGCTTGCAGATTCCAGCTTAGTCCAATGCACGTGTACTATTATTATTATCCACATCGTTTGGTCGTGCAAGTGAAAGGCAATTATGACGATATATGATGAACTGATTGAGATGGGAGAAGCTGGTATGAACTCAACCTCTCTTGTTTTTGTAAATATGATTAGTTTATCGTTCCTGATTCATCCTATTATGAATAAACATGTTTGCGATGACAATTAGAGATCATAGTTTCTTATGCCATGCTTAATTAGCTAGGAGCTTATAATGGTCCTTGCGTGCCAACATGATATTAAAATGGTTGTGATGTGGTATGATAGGGTGGTATCCTCTTCTGAAGGATTCGAGTGGCTTGACTTGGCACATGTTCACGCCTGTAGTTGAAACAAAATCAACATAGCCTCTACGATATTTATGTTCATGGTGCATTATATCCTACTCATGCTTGCATTCGGTGTTGATTAATTTTAATGCATGTTCATGACTGTTGTCGCTCTCTAGCTGGTCGCTTCCCGGTCTTTTTCTAGCCTTCACCTATACTAAGCGGGAATACAGCTTGTGCATCCAATCCCATAAACCCCAAAGTTATGCCATATGAGACCACTATACCTACCTATATACGGTATCTACTTGCCATTCCAAGTAAATTTGTATGTGCCAAACTCTAAACCTTCAAATAAATATCCTATTTTGTATGCTCGAATAGCTCATGTATCAACTAGGGCTGTCCATACCTTCCATGTTAGGCGGGTTATTCTCAAGAGGAGTGGGCTCCGCTCCTCACTCACGAGTAAGTGGCTGGTCACCGGGACGCCCAGTCCCATGCTTTATGCAAATCAAATCAAAATAATTGCAAACAAAACTCCCCCTGGGACTCTTGTTAGTTGGAGGCACTCGTTGTTTTGGGCAAGCCATGGATTGATGCTTGTTGGTGGAGGGGGAGTATAAACTTTACCATTCTGTTTGGGAACCGACTATAATGTGTGTAGCATGGAAGATATCGCCATCTCTTGGTTGTTATGTTGACAATGAAAGTATACCACTCAAAATATTATTCACCTCTATTTCAAAACCGAGCTTTGGCACCTCTAAAAATCCCCACTTCCCTTTGCGAAGGGCCTATCTATTTACTTTTATGTTGTGTCATCATCCTCTTATTAAAAAGCACCAGTTGGAGAGCACCACTATCATTTGCATTCATTACTGTTAGTTTACATTGAGTATGACTTGACTGGATCTCTTTTACCATGAATTACAATGTCTAGTCAGTCCTTGATCTTTAAAGGTGCTCTGCATTTATGTTTTGCGGTCTCAGAAAGGGCTAGCGAGATACCATCTTGTTATATCATATTATGATTGTTTTGAGAAAGTGTTGTCATCCGAGATTTATTATTATTGCTCGCTAGTTGATTATGCCATTGATATGAGTAAACATGAGACCTAAGCGTCATTTTGAATATGGTTAGTTTATAATCTTTGCTGAAAACTTGAATGCTGGCTTTACATATTTACAACAACAAGAGCAAATAGAGTTTGTAAAAGTTTTTCTTTATCACTTTCAGTTTATCAACTGAATTGATTGAGGACAAGCAAAGGTTTAAGCTTGGGGGAGTTAATACGTCACCATCGTATCCACTTTTCCAAACATTGTTGCCCTTGTTTTGGACTCTAACTTGCATGATTTGAATGGAACTAACCCGGACTGACGCTGTTTTCAGCAGAATTGCCATGGTGTTATTTATGTGCAGAAACAAGAGTTCTCGGAATGACCTGAAACTCCACGAGTGTCTTTTTGGAAATAATAAAAAATACTGGCAAAAGATCAAGACCAGGGGGCCACAACCTAGCCACGAGGGTGGGGGGTGCAACCCCTACCTCGTGGGCCCCTGGAGCTCCTCTGACCTCAACTCCAACTCTATATATTCGTCTTCGGAGAGAAAAAAATCAGGGAGAAAGATTCATCGCGTTTTACGATATGGAGCCACCGCCAAGCCCTAAACTCTCTCAGGAGGGCTGATCTGGAGTCCGTTCGGGGCTCCGAAGAGGGGAATCCGTCGCCATCGTCATCATCAACCATCCTGCATCACCAATTTCATGATGCTCACCGCCGTGCGTGAGTAATTCCATCATAGGCTTGCTGGACGGTGATGGGTTGGATGAGATTTATCATGAAATCGAGTTAGTTTTGTTAGGGTTTGATCCCTAGTATCCACTATGTTCTGATATTGATGTTGTTATCACTTTGCTATGCTTAATGCTTGTCACTAGGGCCCGAGTGCCATGATTTCAGATCTGAACCTATTATGTTTTCATGAATATATGTTAGTTCTTGATCCTATCTTGCAAGTCTATAGTCACCTACTATGTGTTATGATCTGGCAACCCCGAAGTGACAATAATCGGGACCACTTCCGGTGATGAACGTAGTTTGAGGGGTTCATGTATTCACTATGTGTTAATGCTTTGGTCCGGTACTCTATTAAAAGGAGGCCTTAATATCCCTTAGTTTCCGCTAGGACTCCACTGCCACGGGAGGGTAGGACAAAAGATGTCATGCAAGTTCTTTTCCATAAGCACGTATGACTATATACGGAATACATGCCTACATTACATTGATGAATTGGAGCTAGTTCTGTGTCACCCTAGGTTATGACTGTTACATGATGAACCACATCCGGCATAATTCTCTATCATCGATCCATTGCCTACGAGCTTTCCATATATTGTTCTTCGCTTATTTACTTTTCCATTGCTATTGTTATCATCACTACAAAATACCAAAAACATTACTTTTGCTATCGTTACCTTTTGCTACCATTACCACTACTATCATATTACTTTGCTACTAAACACTTTGCTGCAGATATTAAGTTTCCAGGTGTGGTTGAATTGACAAGTCAATTGCTAATACTTGAGAATAATCTTTGGCTCCCCTTGTGTCGAATCAATAAATTTGGGTTGAATACTCTACCCTCGAAAACTGTTGCAATCCCCTATACTTGTGGGTTATCAGCGATATGACCGAGGTGGATTATGGTGGAGGGGGGCACCGCACACGGCTAAGAGATCAATGATCAACTTGTGTGTCTATGGGGTGCCCCCTCCCCCGTATATAAAGGAGTGGAGGAGGGGAGGCCCATCCATCTATGGCACGCCCTGGAGGAGTCCTACTCCCACCGGGAGTAGGATTCCTCCCCCTTCCCTACTTGGACTAGGAGAGAAGGAAGGGGGGGAGAGGGAGGAAGGAAAGGGGGCCCCCTTACTAGTCCAATTCGGACCAGAGGGGGAGGGGGCGCGCGGCCTGCCCTGGCTGCCTCTCTCTCTCTCCTCTAAAGCCCATTAGGGCCCATATACTCCCCGGGGGGTTCCGGTAACCCCCCGGTACTTCAGTATATGCCCGAACTCACTCGGAACCATTCTGATGTCCAAACATAGGCTTCCAATATATCGATCTTTATGTCTCGACCATTTTGAGACTCCTCGGCATGTCTGTGATCATATTCGGGACTCCGAACTACCTTCAGTACATCAAAACACATAAACTCGTAATACTGATCGTCACCGAATGTTAAGCGTGCGGACCCTGCGGGTTCGAGAACTATGTAGACATGACCGAGACTCATCTCCGGTCAATAACCAATAACGGAACCTGGATGCTCATATTGGTTCCTACATATTCTATGAAGATCTTCACCGGTCAAACCACACAACAACATATGTTGTTCCCTTTGTCATCGGTATGTTACTTGCCCGAGATTCGATCGTCGGTATCTCAATACCTAGTTCAATCTTGTTACCGGCAATTCTGTTTACTCGTTCCGTAATGCATAATTCCGCAATTAACTCATTAGTCACATTGCTTGAAAGGCTTATAGTGATGTGCATTACCGAGAGGGCCCAGAGATACCTCTCCGATACTCGGAGTGACAAATCCTAATCTCGATCTATGCCAACTCGACAAACACCATCAGAGACACCTATAGAGCATCTTTATAGTCACCCAGTTACGTTGTGATGTTTGATAGCACACTAAGTGTTCCTCCGGTATTCGGGACTTGCATGATCTCATTCATAGGAACATGTATAAGTTATGGAGAAAAAGCAATAGCAATAAACTAAACGATCATCATGCTAAGCTAAAAGATGGGTCAAGTCAATCACATCATTCTCTAATGATGTGATCCCGTTAATCAAATGACAACTCGTGTCTATGGTTAGGAAACATAACCATCATTGATTCAACGAGCTAGTCAAGTAGAGGCTAGTGGCACTTTTGTTTGTCTATGTATTCACACATGTACTAAGTTTCCGGTTAATACAATTTTAGCATGAATAATAAATATTTATAATGATATAAGGAAATATAAATAACAACTTTATTATTGCCTCTAGGGCATATTTCCTTCAGTCTCCCACTTGCACTAGAGTCAATAATCTAGTTCACATCGTCATGTGATTTCACACCAATATTTCACATCTTTATGTGATTAGTTCACATCTTCATGTGACTAATACCCAAACGGTTTACTATAGTAAATAATCTAGTTCACATCGCTATGTGATTAACACCCAAAGAGTGATCATGTTTTTCTTGTGAGAGAAGTTTAGTCAACGGGTCTGCCACATTCAGATTCGTATGTATTTTGCAAATTTTCTATGTCTACAATGCTCTGCACGGAGCTACTCTAGCTAATTGCTCCCACTTTCAATATGTATCCATATTGAGACTTAGAGTCATGTGGATCAGTGTCAAAACTTGCATCGATGTAACTCTTTACGACGAACTCTTTTGTCACCTCCATAATAGAGAAACATATCCTTATTCCACTAAGGATAATTTTGACCGCTGCCCAGTGATCCACTCCTGGATCACTATTGTACCCTCTTGCCAAACTCATGGTGAGTTACACAATAGGTCTGGTACATAACATAGCATACTTTATAGAACCTATGACTGAGGCATAGGGAATGACTTCCATTCTCTTTCTATTTTCTGCCGTGGTCGGGTTTTGAGTCTTACTCAACTTCTCACCTTGCAACACAGGCAAGGACTCCTTCTTTGACTGTTCCATTTTGAACTACTTCAAAATCTTATCAATGTATGTACTCATTGAAAAAACTTATCAAGCGTCTTGATCTATCTCTATAGATCTTGATGCTCAATGTGTAAGCAGCTTCACCGAGGTCTTTGTTTGAAAAACTCCTTTCAAACACTCCTTTATGCTTTCCAGAAAATTCTACATCATTTCTGATCAACAATATGTCATTCACATATACTTATTAGAAAGGATGTAGCGCTCCCACTCACTTTCTTGTAAATACAGGCTTCTCCAAAAGTCTGTATAAACCATATGCTTTGATCACACTATCAAAGCGTATATTCCAACTCCGAGAGGCTTGCACCAGTCCTTAAATGGATTGCTAGAGTTTGCTCACTTTGTTAGCACCTTTAGGATCGACAAAACCTTTTGGTTGCATCATATACAACTTTTAATAAATCCATTAAGGAATACAGTTTTGACATCCATTTGCCAGATTTCATAAAATGCGGCAACTGCTAACATGATTCAAACAGACTTTTAAGCATCGATACGAGTGAGAAAATCTCATCGTAGTCAACACCTTGAATTTGTCGAATACCTTTTGCGACAATTCGAGCTTTGTAGATAGTAACACTACTATAAGCGTCCGTCTTCCTCTTGAAGATCCATTTATTCTGAATGGCTCACCAATCATCGGGCAAGTCAATCGAAGTCCATACTTTGTTCTCATACATGGATCCCATCTCAGATTTCATGGCCTTAATCCATTTCGCAGAATCTGGGCTCATCATCGCTTCCTCATAATTCGTAGGTTCGTCATGGTCTAGTAACATGACTTCCAGAACAGGATTACCGTACCACTCTGGTGCGGATTTTACTCTAGTTGACCTACGAGGTTCGGTAGTAACTTGATCGGAAGTTTCATGATCATCATCATTAGCTTCCTCACTAATTGGTGTAGGAATCACAGGAACTGATTGCTGAGATGGACTACTTTCCAATAAGGGAGTAGGCACAATTACCTCATCAAGTTCTACTTTCCTCCCACTCACTTCTTTCGAGAGAAACTCCTTCTCTAGAAAGGATCCATTTTAAAAAACAAAGATCTTGCCTTCGGATCTGTGATAGAAGGTGTATCCAACAGTTTCTTTTGGGTATCCTATGAAGATGCACTTCTTCGATAAAGATCTTTATCGGTCAAAATGCATAACAACATACATTGTCCCCTTTGTCATCGGTATGTTTACTTGCCCAAGATTCGATCATCGGTATCATCATACCTAGTTCAATCTCGTTACGGCAAGTCTCTTTACTCGTTCCATAATGCAACATCCTGCAACTAACTCATTAGTCACATTGCTTGCAAGGCTTATAGTGATGTGCATTACCGAGAGGGCCTAGAGATACCTCTCCGACAATCGGAGTGTCAAATCCTAATCTCGATCTATGCCAACTCAACAAACACCATCAGAGACACCTGTAGAGCATCTTTATAATCACCCAGTTACGTTGTGACGTTTGATAGCACACTAAGTGTTCCTCCGGTATTCGGGAGTTGCATAATCTCATAGTCATAGGAACATGTATAAGTTATGGAGAAAGCAATAGCAATAAACTAAATGGTCATAGTGCTAAGCTAATGGATGGGTCAATGTCAATCACGTCATTCTCTAATGATGTGATCCCATTTATCAAATGACAACTCATGTCTATGGTTAGGAAACTTAACCATCTTTGATTAACGAGCTAGTTAAGTAGAGGCATACTAGTGACACTCTGTTTGTCTATGTATTCACACATGTACTAAGTTTCCGGCTAATACAATTCTAGCATTAATAATAAACATTTATCATGATATAAGGAAATATAAATAACAACTTTATTATTGCCTCTAGGGCATATTTTCTTCAGTCTCCCACTTGCACTAGAGTCAATAATCTAGTTCACATCGTCATGTGATTTCACACCAATACTTCACATCTTTATGTGATTAGTTCACATATTCATGTGTCTAATACCCAAAGGTTTTAGTAGATTTAATTATCTAGTTCAGATTAACACCCAAGGAGTGGTCATGTTTTGCTTGTGAGAGAAGTTTAGTCTACGGGTCTGTAATATTCAGATCCGTATGCATTTTGCAAATTTCTATGTCTACAATACTCTGCACGGAGCTACTCTAGCTAATTGCTCCCACTTTCAATATGTATCTAGATCGAGACTTAGAGTCATCTAGCTCGGTGTAAAAAGGTTGCATCAACGTAACTCTTTACGACGAACTCTTTTATCACCTCCATAACCGAGAAATATTTCCTTAGTCCTCTAAGGATAATTTTGACTGTTGTCCAGTGATCTAGTCCTAGATCACTATTGTACTCCCTTGTCAAAAACATGCTAAGGTATACAATAGGTCTGGTACACAGCATAGCATACTTTATAGAACCTATGACTGAGGCATAGGGAATGACTTTTCATTCTCGTTCTATTTTCTGTCGTGGCTGGGTTTTGAGTCTTTACTCAATTTCACACCTTAAAACTCAGGAAAGAACTCTTCTTTGACTGATCCATTTTGAACTCCTTCAAAATCTTAACAAGGTATGTACTCATCAAAAGTCTTATCAAGCGTCTTGATCTATCTTTATAGATCTTGATGCCCAATATGTAAGTAGCTTTACAGGTAATTCTTTCTTTGAAAAACTCCTTTCAAATTCTCCTTTATGCTTTCCAAAAAATTCTACATCATTTATGATCAACAATATGTCATTCACATATACTTATCAGAAAGGCTGTAGTGCTCCCACTCACTTTCTTGTAAATACAGGCTTCACCGCAAGTCTGTATAAAATTATATGCTTTGATCAACTTATCAAAGCGTATATTCCAACTCTGAGATGCTTGCACCAGTCCATAGATGGATCGCAAGAGCCTGCACACTTTGTTAACACCTTTAGGATTGACAAAACCTTATGGATGCATCATATACAACTCTTTTTTAATAAATCCATTAAGGAATGTTGTTTTGATATCCATTTGCCAGATTTCATAAAATGTGACAACTGCTAACATGATTCGGACAGACTTTTAAGCATCGATACGAGTGGGAAAATCTCATCATAGTTAACACCTTGAACTTGTCTAAAACCTTTTGCGACAATTCGAACTTTGTAGATAATAACACTACTATCAGTGTCCGTCTTCCTCTTGAAGATCCATTTATTCTAAATGGCTCACCGATCATCGGGCAAGTCAATCAAAGTCCATACTTTGTTCTCATACATGGATCCCATCTCAGATTTCATGTCCTTAAGCCATTTCGCAGAATCTGGGCTCATCATCGCTGCTCATAGTTCATAAGTTCGTCATGGTCAAGTAACATGACTTCCAGAACAGGATTACCATACCACTCTGGTGCGGATCTTATTCTGGTTGACCTACGAGGTTCGGTAGTAACTTGATCAGAAGTTTCATGATCATCATCATTAGCTTCCTCACTAATTGGTGTATGAATCACTAGAACTGATTTCTGTGATGAAGTATTTTCCAATAAGGGAGCAGGTACAGTTACCTCATCAAGTTCTATTTCCTCCGACTCATTTCTTTCGAGAGAAAGTCCTTCTCTAGAAAGGATCCATTCTTAGCAACGAATATCTTGCCTTCGGATCTGTGATAGAAGGTGTACCCAACAGTCTCCTTTGGGTATCCTATGAAGACACATTTCTTTGATTTGGGTTCGAGCTTATCAGGCTGAAGCTTTTTCACATAAGCATCGCAGCCCCAAACTTTAAGAAACGACAACTTGGGTTTCTTGCCAAACCACAGTTCATAAGGTGTCGTCTCAAAGGATTTTGATGGTGCCCTATTTATCGTGAATGCAGTCGTCTCTAAAGCATAACCCCAAAAACGATAGCGGTAAATCAGTAAGAGACATCATCGATCGCACCATATCTAATAAAGTGTAGTTACGATGTTCGGACACACCATTACGTTGTGGTGTTCCAGGTAGCATGAGTTGCGAAACTATTCCGCATTGTTTCAAATAAAGACAAAACTCATAACTCAAATATTCACCTCCACGATCAGATCGTAGAAACTTAATTTTCTTGTTACGATGATTTTCCACTTCACTATGAAATTCTTTGAAGTTTTCAAATGTTTCAGACTTATGTTTCATCAAGTAGATATACTCATATCTACTCAAATCATCTGTGAAGGTCAGAAAATAACGATACCCGCCGCGAGCCTCAACACTCATTGGACCAGACACATCAGTATGTATTATTTCCAAAAAGTTTGTTGCTCGCTCCATTGTTCCGAAGAACAGAGTCTTAGTCAGCTTGCCCATGAGGCATGGTTCGCAAGCATCAAGTGAGTCATAATCAAGTGATTCCAAAAGTCCATCAGCATGGAGTTTCTTCACGCGCTTTACACCAATATGACCTAAACGGCAGTGCCACATATAAGGTGCACTATCATTATTAACTTTGCATCTTTTGGCTTTAATATTATGAACATGTGTATTACTACGATCGAGATTCAATAAACCATTTATATTGAGTGTATGACCGGAGAAGGTTTTATTCATGTAAATAAAACAACAATTATTATTTGACTTAAATGAATAACCGTATTGCAATAAACATGATCCAATCACATTTATGCTCAACGCAAACACCAAATAACATTTATTTTAGGTTCGACACTAATCCCGAAGGTAAAGGGAGTGTGCGATGGTGATCTTAGCAATCATGGAATCACTTCCAACACACATCGTCACCTTGCCCTTAACTAGTCTCTATTCATTTTGCAACTCCTATTTCGAGTTACTAATCATAGCAACTGAACGAGTATCAAATACAGGGGCTACTATGCAACACTAGTAAAGTACACATCAATAACATGTATATCATATATAATTTTGTTCACTTTGCCATCCTTCTTATGCGCCAAGTATTTAGGGCAGTTCCACTTCCAGTGACCATTTCCTTTGCAGTAGAAGCACTCAGTTTCAGGCTTGGGTCTAGCTTTGGGCTTCTTCATGGGAGTGACAACTTGCTTGCCATTCTTCTTGAAGTTCCCTTTCTTTCCCTTGTCCTTTTACTTGAAACTAGTGGTCTTGTCAACCATCAACATTTGATGCTTTTCTTGATTTCTACCTTCGTTGATTTCAGCATCACGAAGAGCTCGGGAATCGTTTTCGTCATCCCTTGCATATTATAGTTCATCACAAAGTTCCAGTAACTTGGTGATAGTGACTAGAGAACTCTGACAATCACTATCTTATCTGGACGATTAACTCCCACTCAATTCAAGCGATTGTAGTACTCAAACATTCTGAGCACATGCTCACTAGTTGAGCTATTCTCCTCCATCTTGTAGGAAAATTACTTGTCAGAGGTCTCATACCACTCGACTCGGGCATGAGTCTGAAATACCAATTTCAGCTCTTGGAACATCTAATACCAATTTCAGCTCTTGGAACATCTCATATGCTCCGTGGCATTCAAATTTTTTGAAGTCCCAGTTCTAAGCCGTAAAGAATGGCGCACTAAACTATCAAGTAGTCATCATACTGAGCTTGTCAAACTTTCATAACGTCTGCATCTGCTCCTGCAAAAGGTCCGTCACCTAGCGGTGCATCAAGGACATAATTCTTCTGTGCAACAATGAGGACAATCCTCAGATCACAGACCTAGTCTGCATCATTGCTACTAACATCTTTCAACATACTTTTCTCTAGGAACATATCATAAATAAAACGGGGAAGCTATACGCGAGCAATTGATCTACAACATAGATATGCAAATACTATCAGGACTAAGTTCATGATAAATTTAAGTTCAATTAATCATATTACTTAAGAACTCCCACTTAGATAGACATCCCTCTAATCATCTAAGTGATCATGTGATCCATATCATCTAAACCATGTCCGATCATCACGTGAGATGGAGTAGTTTTCAATGGTGAACATCACTATGTTGATCATATCTACTATATGATTCACGCTCGACCTTTCGGTCTCAGTGTTCTGAGCCATATCTTTATATGCTAGGCTCGTCAAGTTTAACCTGAGTATTTGGCGTGTGCAAAACTGGCTTGCACCCGTTGTATGTGAACATAGAGCTTATCACACCCGATCATGACGTGGTGTCTCGACACGACGAACTGTCGCAACGGTGCATACTCAGGGAGAGAACTTATACCTTGAAATTTTAGCAAGGGATCATCTCATAATGCTACTGTCGTACTAAGCAAAATAGGATGCATAAACGATAAACATCACAGGCAATCAAAATATGTGACATGATATGGCCATCATCATCTTGTGCCTTTGATCTCCATCTCCAAAGTACCGTCATGATCTCCATCGTCACCGGCATGACACCATGATCTCCATCGTCTTGATCTTTATCAACGTGTCATCACATGGTCATCTCGCCAACTATTGATTTTGCAACTATTGCTATCGCATAGCGACAAAGTAAAGCAATTATATGGCACTTGCATCTTATGCAATTAAAGGGACTACCATAAGGCTCCTGCCAGTTGCCGATAACTTTAAAAAAACATGATCATCTTATACAACAATTTATATCTCATCACGTCTTGACCATATCACATCACAACATGCCCTGCAAAAAAAAGTTAGACGTCCTCTACTTTGTTGTTGCAAGTTTGACGTGGCTGCTATGGGCTTAGCAAGAACCGTTCTTACCTACCACATAAAAAACCACAACGCGGTATAGTGATTGCTTTTTGATCTTCAGAAAGAACCCTGTTCATTGAATCTGATTCAACTAAAGTTGGAGAAACTGACACCCACTAGCCACCTGTGTGTGAAGCACATCGGTAGAACCAGTCTCGCCTAAGCATACGCGTAATGTCGGTCTGAGCCGCTTCATCCCACAATACTGCTAAATCAAGAATCAACTAGTGACGGCAAGCAATGTATATACCCACGCCCACAACTCCTTTGTGTTCTACTCGTGCATATAACATCTACGCATAGACCTGGCTCGGATGCCACTGTTGGGGAACGCAGTAATTTCAAAAAAATTCCTACACACACGCAAGATCTATCATGGTGATGCATAGCAACAAGAGGGAAGAGTGTTGTCCACGTACCCTCGTAGACCTTAAGCGGAAGCGTTATGACAACACGGTTGATGTAGTCGTATGTCTTCACGATCCGACCGATCCTAGTACCGAAAGTACAACACCTCCGCGATCTACACACGTTCAGCTCGGTGACATCCCACGAACTCTTGATCCAGTTGAGTGTCAAAGGAGAGCTTCTTCAGCACGACGGCGTGATGAAGGTGATGATGAAGCTACTAGCGCAGGGCTTCGCCTAAGAACTACGACGATATAACCAAGGTGGATTATGGTGGAGGGGGCACCGCGCACGGCTAAGAGATCAATGATCAACTTGTGTGTCTATGGGGGCCCCCTCCCCCGTATATAAAGGAGTGGAGGAGGGGAGGGCCGACCCTCTCTGTGGCGCGCCCCAAGGGGGATTCCTACTCCTAGTAGGAGTGGGTTTTCCCCCTTCCCTAGTTGGAGTAGGAGAAGAAGGAAGGAGAGGGAGAGGGAGAAGGAAAGAGGGGGGCGCCGCCCCCTCCTAGTCCAATTCGGACCAACCCATGGGGGGCGCGCGGACACCCCTTGAGGCCCTTCTCTCCTTTCCCGTATGGCCCATTTAGGCCCACTACTTCCCCCGGCGAATTCAAGTAACTCTCCGGTACTCCGAAAAATACTCGAATCACTCGGAACCTTTCTGATGTCCGAATATAGCCTTCCAATATATCGATCTTTACATCTCGACCATCTTGAGACTCCTCATCATGTCCGTGATCTCATTTGGGACTCCGAATAACCTTCGGTACATCAAATCTCATAACTCATAGTACAAATCCTCATCGAACGTTAAGCGTGCAGACCCTACGGGTTCGAGTACTATGTAGACATGACGGAGACACATCTCCGGTCAATAACCAATAGCGGAACCTGGATGCTCATATTGGCTCCTACATATTCTATGAAGATCTTTATCGGTCAAACCGCATAAGAACATACATTGTTCCCTTTGTCATCGGTATGTTAATTGCCCGAGATTCGATCGTCGGTATCATCATACCTAGTTCAATCTTGTCACCGGCAAGTCTCTTTACTCGTTTCGTAATGCAATACCCCTCAACTAACTCATTAGTCACATTGCTTGCAAGGCTTCTACTGATGTGCATTACCGAGAGGGCCGAGTGAGATCTCTCCGACAATCGGAGTGACAAATCCTAATCTCGATCTATGCCAACTCAACAAACACCATCGGAGACACCTGTAGAGCATCTTTATAATCACCCAGTTACGTTGTGACGTTTGATAGCACAATAAGTGTTCCTCTGGTATTTGGGAGTTGCATAATCTCATAGTCATAGAGACATGTATAAGTTATGGAGAAAGCAATAGCAACAAAGTAACCGATCTTCATGCTAAGCTAACGGATGGGTCAAGTCAATCACATCATTCTCTAATGATGTGATCCCGTTCATCAAATGACAACTCTTTGTCCATGGTTAGGAAACTTAACCATCTTTGATTAACGAGCTAGTCAAGTAGAGGCATACTAGTGACACTCAGTTTGTCTATGTATTCACACATGTACTAAGTTTCCGGTTAATACAATTCTAGCATGAATAATAAACATTTATCATGATATAAGGAAATATAAATAACAACTTTATTATTGCCTCTAGGGCATATTTCCTTCATGAGCAAGGGCATGGGTTATTAAAAGCAATCAATGATGATCTTCGCAAGAAAAGTTCTTCTTACGTTGCCAACCGTTTACTCTTGTCTACTTACATGCCACAAGTAAAATCTAGCAACAAGAGTAAGAAAGATTCTTCTTCTAGTAGTAACAATAATAATGTTAAATCCAATGTTTGCTTCTAGTAGTTCTCTTGATTCCACTAATGATTCCATTAGCCAAGTTACACTTGAGCAAGAAAATATCTTATTGAAGGGAATTATAGAGAAAGGTGTTTACAAGAGCATTGCTGGAAGTAAGCAATTTGAGGAAATTGTACGCAAGCAAGGAAGGCACCAGAAGAATCAAGGTGTTGGTTTTAAACGAAAGTTCAATGCCAATGGAGTTGAGTGGGATGAAGATCAATACCCCAAGACGAAATTTGTTCCTCAACAAGAGAAGTCGATCCTACTTCTTTCCAAGGGACACAAGCTCAAGATGATCTTCCACCACAAGACCACAAGCAAAAGGTCAAGGACAAGCTTCATGAGGAGATTGATGCATTTGAAGAAGCTCCTAAGGCCTTGGTCAAGTGGGTTCCCAAGACTACATCAAGTTCTACTTCATCAAGTACGACTACAACTCCAAGGATTCCCATCAAGATGATGTGGATCCCGAAGAAGAAGAACTAGAGAGTTCTTGAGGGTGACTCCGCCAACATACTTCACTCATATCATTTTGGCGCGGACAAGTGCAAACAACTTCCACATCTTGCAATAGTTCAAGGAGTCACAAACCCTATTGTTGGTAAGACAAGGGACAAGGTAACCTAATGCTTTCATGGACATCATTTTGTGTGAACATCACTCTATGTCTTTGGATATCCTTGTTTGTTCCTTGTGGGATTAACCCGTGTAGGTATTGAAAGTGCAACTCACTCCAATGGATTGCTCCAAATGATCTACATAAACCTTGAGCATCCACATCTTGAACATCTACATGAAGTCATCATCGACAAAACCCGAGGTTAGCTCATCCCTCTTAGGGGGGATATCACATCTAGGGGGAGCTTTATTCAAAATATTGAGCTAAAGCAACTCTAATGGTGTGAACACAACAATGCTTTATGTAAAAGTGGTAACCCCACTTGTGTTTAAACGATGATTAGGACCTATGATAAAATGTTCTCATTTGACTCCTAAGTCATTATACTCATATATAGACCTAGTCATCGCCAATTGCTTGATAGATGCTAGAGTGTTTGTGCATGATTTGTCACATATTTCATTTGCCATTTATTGTGTGAGCATGTTGGGTGCATATTTTACTCATTCGAGGACATCCATTTGTTGCTTTGATTGTTTGGCTCCTTTTCTTTTGTCAAATGGATGGACAAGAATGCCTAAGAACCTCCTCTAGCTATCTATGCTTTTCTCATCTCAAGCTCTATTCATGCTACATCACAAAGTTTGATCAAGTCAAATTCGAACCACACTGTGTGAGGTGGACTTGGAGTCCCCGATTCGTTTTGACTCATTTGTTTTGGAAAAACTCTGCACTTTGTGATGCTCATCCACTCTATCTCATCTACATCTATTCATAGGGTCTGCTGTCAGTTTGCCTTGCCAATATGTCTGACCAAAGTGATAGCCAGAACAAATCATAAGATCAAGTGAACTTGAGTGAGGGCACTAGTCCCTCTAGCAGCAATGATGAGGGCAGCAGGAGCAGACCAAGCAATTTGCCCAAGGCAACTACTAGACAGAGGAAGAAGAGAACCTCAGACTCAGAGGATGAGGACTATGTGGCTGTTGAAGAAGAAGTTAGCTCGAAGAAGAAAGTGCCGAAGAAGGAATATGGAGCTGCTGCTACCAAGCCCAGTATGCACAAGATGGCCCCTGCGAAGAGGGTGCCAACCTTAAAGGCCAGGGCCTCAACTGTTGAAACCTATAAGTCAACTGAAGAGGCTGCTGGTGAAGGTAAGAAGAGGAAGGAGAGGTTCAAGAAGGCCACTGCCAGAGTCATTGGGAGATCATCTATGTTTAGAGATCCACCTGAGGAAGAGGAAGAGGATGCTGCACCAGCACCCAAGTCCCAAAAGATGATGGGGGATGAAATTAAGTCTGGGGCTGCCCCTTCTAAGCCAAGACTGCCCTCAAAGCTTCTGCTCCAGCTCCAAAGCCCAAGAGGAGCACTAGGAACATTCCAGCTGTAGAGAATAACAAGGCCCGGTGCCTGAAGTTGAGGAAGAAGATGTTGAAGCCCAAGTTCTTAGAAAGCTTAAACCAAAGATTCCAGATCATGATGACAGCCATCCAGTGGCAGAAGATATGAGCATCAGGAAGGATGCATGTCTCAGACTTTGGAGGCAAAGTGACCCTTATGCAGTGAGGAGGAAGACTGTAGTGGACTGCAGGTTCCACACCAAAGAACAACAAGATTTCTATGAAACCATCCTACTTGACAAGAAGCCCATAGTCTGTGATAAGAAGTCGGTTGATTGGGAATACATTGATGAGAATGAAGATTACTTTCCAGGTGTACATGAGAGCTTCAGAGCATGTGGTGTTGATAAGTTTGTGGGACAAGAGCTTACCAAATGGAATGATGAACTCATCATGTAATTCTAATCCATAGCTCATTTTTATCCAGATGGTAGAATTGTATGGATGTCTGAGGGTACAAGGTACCAGTCAACTGTTGATGAGTTGGCAAAGTTGATAAATGCCCCTGAAGAGCATGAAGATGACCTGGATGTCTATGCAAGAAGAAGAAAGACCACAACTCTATGGCCAACATGTACAAGGAGGTCCCAGACAAAGCATTGGACACACATAAGTTTGGATCTATTCATTACCTATTGTCTGGTGAGGGAGTCCTGGATTAGGGGGTCTCCGGACAGCCGGACTATAACCTTTGGCCGGACTGTTGGACTATGAAGATACAAGATTGAAGACTTCGTCTCGTGTCTGGATGGGACTCTACTTGGCGTGGAAGGCAAGCTAGGCAGTACGGATATGGATATCCCCTCCTTTGTAACCGACCTTGTGTAACCCTAACCCTCTCCGGTGTCTATATAAACCGGAGGGTTTTAGTCTGTAGGAGACAACAACTACAACATACAATCATACCATAGGCTAGCTTCTAGGGTTTAGCCTCTCTGATCTCGTGGTAGATCTACTCTTGTACTACCCATATCATCAATATTAATCAAGCAGGACGTAGGGTTTTACCTCCATCAAGAGGGCCCGAACCTGGGTAAAACATCGTGTACCTTGCCTCCTGTTACCATCCGCCTTAGACGCACAGTTCGGGACCCGCTACCCGAGATCCGCCGGTTTTGGCACCGACATTGGTGCTTTCATTGAGAGTTCCTCTGTGTCGTCGCTGTTAGGCTTGATGGCTCCTACTATCATCAATAGCGATGCAGTCCAGGGTGAGACTTTTCTCCCCGGGCAGATCTTCGTGTTCGGCGACTTTGCACTGCGGGCCAATTCGCTTGGCCATCTGGAGCAGATTGAAAGTTACGCCCCTGGACACCAGGTCAGGTTTGGAAGCTTAAACTACACGGCCGATATCCGCGGAGACTTGATCTTCGACGGATTCGAGCCTCTGCCTTGCGCGTTACGCGGTCACAATGAGTACGATTTAGCTCTACCATCGGACAGTTTTCAGGAAATCGCACAGGCAGCCGCTCCGACCCTCAATTCGGAGCCAGTTGCGCCATCCATGGATGGGTGGATGGAC
>NC_053027.1:339953740-339984501 GCF_003073215.2 Triticum urartu | reverse complement strand
GTTATCAAACTCATCTAAGCATTGGCTAGCAAACTTAGTAGGAGGGATTTCAGCTTTATCATATCTATAGAGAGAATTTACCTTTACTACCTGTGTTGGGTTATCAAGACCATATGTTTCTTCAATAGGTGATGGATTAAAACCATGTATTTCTTCAACAGACGATAAATTAAGACCATGTATTTCTTTGATAGGAGGTAAATTCTTAACATCTTCAGCTTTTATAGCTTTTTCTTTCATAGATTTCTTTGCCTCTTGCATATCTTCAGGACTGAGAAATAGAACACCCCTTTTCTTCGGAGTTGGCTTGGGAGTTGGCTCAGGAAGTGTCCAATTATTTTCATTGGTCAACATATTATTCAATAAAATTTCAGCTTCATCTGGTGTTCTTTCCCTGAAAACACAACCAGCACAACTATCCAGGTGGTCTCTGGAAGCATCAGTTAGTCCATTATAAAAGATATCAACTATTTAATTTTTCTTAAGAGGATGATCAGGCAAAGCGTTGAGTAATTGGAGAAGCCTCCCCCAAGCTTGTGGGAGACTCTCTTCTTCAATTTGCACAAAATTATATAATTCCCTTAAAGCAGCTTGTTTCTTATGAGCGGGGAAATATTTAGCAGAGAAGTAACAAATCATATCCTGGGGACTACGCACACAACCAGGATCAAGAGAATTAAACCATATCTTAGCATCACCCTTTAATGAGAACAGAAATAATTTAAGTATATAATAGTAGCGAGTTTTTTCATCATTAGTGAACAGGGTAGCTATATCATTTAATTTAGTAAGATGTTCCACAACAGTTTCAGATTCATAGCCATAGAAAGGATTAGATTCAACCAAAGTAATTATCTCAGGATCGATAGAGAATTCATAATTCTTATCAGTAAGAAAGATAGGTGAAGTAGCATAAGCAGGATCATATTACATTCTAGCATTCAAAGTTTTTTGTTTCAGCTTAGCTAATAATTTCTTAAGATCACTCCTATCATTGCAAGCAAGAAAGTCTCTAGCAGTTTCTTCATCCATAACATAACTGTCGGTGTCAAAACCGGTGGATCTCGGGTAGGGGGTCCCGAACTGTGCGTCTAAGGCGGATGGTAACAGGAGGCAGGGGACACAATGTTTTACCCAGGTTCGGGCCCTCTTGATGGAGGTAAAACCCTATATCCTTCTTGATTTATTCTTGATGATATGAGTAGTACAAGAGTTGATCTACCAAGAGATCGGAGAGGCTAAACCCTAGAAGCTAGCCTATGGTATCATTGTATGTTGTCCTACGGATTAAAACCGTCCGGTTTATATAGACACCGGAGGGGGGCTAGGGTTACACAAGGTCGGTTACAAAGGAGGAGATATACATATCCGTATTGCCTAGCTTGCCTTCCATGCCAAGTAGAGTCCCATCCGGACACGAGACGAAGTCTTCAATCTTGTATCTTCATAGTCCAACAGTCCAGCCAAAGGATATAATCCGGCTGTCCGGATACCCCCTAATCCAGGACTCCCTTAGTAGCCCCCGAACCAGGCTTCAATGACGATGAGTCCGGCGCGCAGTGTTGTCTTCGGCATTGCAAGGCGGGTTCTTCCCATATTTCAAATGTTTGTAAAGTAGTGTCTGGTCCCATAAATGATGAACCTCTTGGCTTCTGTGCCCAATAAGGGCTATCTTCCACGTGTCGAATGAATGCGAGGCGCCAGGGTGTTTTTATATTCGCCCCCCTAGCCAGACAAATAAATTGTGTATTAAAGGAATGGGGATTCTTAGATCCAATCCATACCATCCTCCCCCTGCGAGAATCCATCGGAGCGTGCTTCGGAAAGATCCACTCCAGCATGGCCGACCTCCGCAGCTCCTCCTCCCGCCCCCGTAGCCCTAAGCCCGGTGATTGGGAGAGGTGTTCAGTCCCACACAGTCGATTAGTCAAACTTCAGACTAAGGGATTTCTCCCTCCGGCGTATATGGTGCCCGTCCGAGCCGGGCTCGCCACCTACAATGGCGGGGAGCAAGCGGAGAGCTTCCCCAGCCCCTCTACGGGGGAGCGGGTATGCCTTGTCCCTTATTTATTGAGGGGACTCGGGTTTCCGATTCATCCATTCATCCGCGGGCTCCTGGAGTTCTATGGCCTCCAATTGCATAATTTCACCCCTGCCTCCATTTTACACATCGCCGGCTATGTTGCCCTCTACGAGTTGTTCCTGGGCTGCGAGGCTCATTTCGAGCTGTGGAAAAGGTTATTTTGCCTCGCCCTCGCACACAGAAGGGGTCACTTTATCAAGTGGGTGGAGCCGAAATATGGCGCATCGCCGGAACCGGATACCTGTCCGGTACTCCGAAGAAGACGTCCGAAGACTGGCCTTCAGAATGGTTTTATATGGAGGATGTCCCCCTTCCGGACCCTGTTCGGCGGGGTCTTCATGAGTTCAACAATGCTCCTCTGAAGAAACGCTGAAGTTGGCACCCACGGAGCCCCCAGGAGGAAGACAATGGAGAAGTCCTTTACCTGATGAACCGGATTAAAGCGCTGGCTCAATCAGGATTGACAGTAACGAGGCCATGTCAATATGCATAATGCGGGGAGTGCAGCCACTTCAATATCGAGGGCACCCCCTATGGTGTTTTAACGGGGAAGATGACGCCACCCGTTGCGGGCATAAGGGTCCGGACAATGCCGCTGCTTTAGCAAAAATTATGTCCGAACTATTCAGAGGAGAGGAAGAGGAGTTCATCCGCATCAAGCCACGGGATGGATTCTCCATGTACAACCCTCCAAGTTGGGTGAGTTATATCTCCTTATTCCCATTCTTCCCGCATTCTTTGTCGTAGATACTCACCTTGCCATTTTGCGGTAGGAACTATGAAAAGCCATAAAGGAGGTCAGCAACCCATCCCCACAACTAGAGGACCCTGATCGAGCCCTCGATTCCGGACTCAAAGAAGATCCGGACATATTCGTGGAGCTGATAGACCGACTATCCCGGACTGCTTCCTGCGTCGCACGTAAGAAAAACCAAAAATCCCAACTCCAAAAACTAGGATCCCATTTAAGACACTTCACCTACCATATACATATGGTGTTTTTACAGGGAAGACATTCAGGACGCCCTGCCGAACCCGCAGCAACTCGCCAACAAGAGGCACCGAGGCCGGGCAGGTCAAAAAGGAAGGCGGTCAGGACGGAGACACCGGCGCAAAGTTATAATAGTAACCCCGCTCCGTGGTTGTCATCTTTCTCGAAATGTAATGACGTGCATGTTTCTTTAACAAAAAAAACGCTCGCCGAAATATGTCCGGTGATGCTGCCGATCACGCTTCCACCAGTCGGGCTCCAAGACCGGACATAGAGGCAGAAGCCGATATGGGGCGGACGCCGGATAATCCACCTACAGAGGATGTAGATAGATTATCCGCTGCAAATTCAGAAGTGGAGAGCGCCATGAATCATAGGCGTCGCCAGGCCGTACTCCGCGACGCCTGCTTTTGACCAGAGGCATTTGATGCCTTCAATTCTGGAGAGGCGTACCTCCGTGCTGCTCAAGATGGTCTAGCCAGAGCCACGGACCAGTATGTAGAGGATGTACGGTTAAGTAAATCTGACGATTATATGTATCAGTAGCCCCTGAGACTTGAAACAGTTAGCAGAACTGATTTAAGGATCATCTTTATTGTGCAGGTTCTTACAGAGAAAAATACTCGACTGTCACAGGAGCTAGAGGAATGCAAGGCCCAACTTCGGACCGCCGTTGCCGCATTGAAGGAACCTAAAAAGTCCCCAGCTGGTAACATTTCTTTCAAAGAATGATGGGTACTGTATAGCATGCGGCATGGCTGCAGATCTAACAATAGATGTTGCAGATGAATCCGGAGAGAATCCGGAGGACCAGCATACCGTACGATAGCTAAAGGCTGGCGAACGTGTGCTGACTGAGGTCAGGCGGGAGAAAAACAATCTCCAAGATGCCAATACCAAGCTGAGCGTGGAACTGAAAGATGTTCGAGCCCAGCTTGCAGACTCCGAGAAGGAGAATAAGCGGCTTCGACGCGGCATATTCAGTAAGTGCTTGAACGAACCCTTAAAAAAGGGAACAACGGAGAAGCCGGCTAACAGAGTTATGTCCGGGTCGTCCCGCGGAGGAGATGCCCGGGTCTGCGGGTGATCTTCTATCCGAGCTCTCGCAACTGCACGAACAAGTTCGGAAGGTGATGCAAGGTATTGCCCAGGCCTTGTGGCCATCCGTCTCCCTGCCAGAAGGCATTGTAGAGCTTGTGGAGAAGCTCAAGGGAGCACGGCGGCGCCTCCGATTATGGAAGATATCTGCCTGCCGTCAAGGTGCCCGGGAAGCCTGGGCCATGGTGAAGACGCGGTACACCAAGGCTGACCCAAATCACATGGCCGAGGTCGGGCCTATGGGGCCCGACGGGAAAGAGATCCCCGTTAGCTTAGTTTATGGGCAAGTAGAGTTAGCCGCAAAGTATTCCCAACAGGATTGTAGGCTAGACCGCCTGTTGGATGGTATAGAAGAGGAATTTAATCAGTCTGCATGACTATGTAATTAAAGTGACATGTATAATGCCTTCTAGCCGGATTGTAGATCATTTGTCATGGCGGACCTTTTCGCTTCGACCTCGGGACACGATAGTACGGAGTGTATCCGAATACCCGCTCAGTTATATAAGAACCGGGGTATGCGTGGAGACCAGGCGTAGGGGTCATTAGTTCTTGAACAAACAAGTGTCCAACTAGTTATGTTATATTACATGCGTAGTAAGAAACATCTTCCAGGGAGAATAGTTCCGTTAAGGGTTCCTTTCCCTGGGTAGGCATGCCCTAAAGTGCATGTCCGGACTGCGAGAGGAAATGCAGGTAAAAACATCTGGGGGCATGTATGGAAAATAAAAATCATCTTTTGTTCACCAACAGAATATTCCCTTCAGAACGCTAGCTTTCGGCTTCACCCAGTCTGAGGTACACATCCGGCTGAACCGGCAGTAACAATCGCAGAGGTGCTCCCCTTATGCCCTAGCCGAATTAACGGGAACGTAGGGCATAAATACAAGAGCCAGGCAACCCAGCTTGGCCAAAACTTAAGTCATATCGATGCATATAATGGCGAAAAAAGGTACATGCGGAAGAATAACACATGTGCTGGGCATGAAGCCCATATAAATACTTAAGCTTCTGTGTAAGAAGCCCCCAGGTATGATGAGCGCGGCTAGCGCATCTATAATGTGCAAGCGAGGCACAAGTTGGCCCTTGAAGGCCTAGAGAAAGAATAAAAGAAAGAAAGAAAGAAAGAAAGAGAAACAAGACAGGTAATGTATATGCAAAAATGGACAGAGGAAGGAGATGAACATATAGTCCGGCGCTAGGCGTAGAATCTTTGGAGCCTGGCTGTGTTCCATGGGTTCGGCTCAAGTAGATTATTCGATGTGTCCCGCAGACGGTATGCTCCACCGGTCAGAACTTGGTCAATAATGAAGGGACCTTCTCATTTGGTCTCGAGCTTGGACTTTTTCTTCTCCGGCAGGCGTAGAACTAACTCGCCAACGTTATAAGTTTTGGCTCGTACTTCTCTGCTTTGGTATCTACGAGCCTGTTGCTGATAAAATGCGGAATGGGCTTTTGCCACATCGCGCTCCTTCTCCAGGGTGTCCAGACTGTCCTGCCGATCGAGCTCGGCTTCTCTTTCTTCGTACATGTGCACTCGAGGTGAGTCATGAATTATGTCACAAGGCAAGACTGCCTCTGCGCCGTACACCATAAAGAAGGGTGTATATCCGGTACCGCGATTCGGCATGGTCCGCAGCCCCCAGAGTACGGAGTCGAGCTCCTCTACCTAGTGCGTGTTAGACCCCGTTAAGGACCGCACTAATCTGGGTTTAATGCCGCTCATGATAAGACCGTTTGCTCTCTCAACTTGGCCGTTGGTTTGCGGGTGATAGACGGAAGCATAATCGAGCTTGATGCCCATGTTGCTGCACTAGAGTTTTACCTCATCGGCCGTGAAGTTCGTGTCATTGTCAGTGATGATGCTGTGGGGGACGCCATAACGGTGTACGACCCCGGATATGAAGTCTATCACCGGTCCGGATTCGGCTGTTTTAACCGGTTTGGCTTCTATCCATTTGGTGAATTTATCCACCATGACTAGTAAGTTTTTTTTTCTTGTGGGTTCTCCCTTTAAGGGGTCCAACCATGTCAAGCCCCCAGACCGTGAAGGGCCACGTAATGGGGATTGTTTGGAGGGAGGTGGGCGGCATGTGGCTTTGATTTGCAAAAAGCTAGCAACCGGTGCAGCGTTGGACCGAGTCCGGCATGAATTTCTGCCAAAAGTTTCCGCCCTTCCTCTTTGGAGATGCATCTTTGAAGGACTCCGGTAGTGCTTTTTTTATACAGTTCTCCCTCATGGACCCTGTAGGCCTTAGAACGCCGCACTATGCAGCGTGCCTCACTTTGGCCCTCCGGAAGTTCCTGCCTAGTTAGGTAGGCCATGAATGGTTCTGTCCACGGGGCTATGATGGTCATTATTACGTGGGCTGAAGGTGTTGTTTCGGTGGCAGAGCCTCCGATTATGTCAGAGTGTTCGGTATCGAGCATTGTGGCCGGGTCCGGACTAATATTGCCGGTGTCCCCTTCCCGTACCACGGATGGCTTAAACAACCTCTCTAAAAAGATGTTGGGGGGACCGTATCGCGTTTTGCGCCGATGCGGGTGAGGATATCCGCCGCCTGATTGTTTTCCCGAGCCACATGGTGAAATTCAAGCCCCTCGAACCGAGCTGACATCTTTAAGACGGCGTTACGATAGGCCGCCATCTTCGGATCCTTGGCATCAAAGCCTCCATTTATTTGGGATATTGCGAGGTTCGAATCCCCACGCACCTCCAGGCGCCGAATGCCCATGGAAACTGCCATCCGAAGACCATGTAACAGGGCTTTGTATTCGGCTGCATTGTTGGAGTCTGTATACAGTATCTATAGTACGTATTGAACTCTATCTCCGGTTGGGGATGTCAGGACGACGCCAGCCCCCAGTCCAGCCAGCATTTTGGAGCCGTCGAAGTGCATAATCCAATTGGAGTATGTGTCGTACCCTTTAGGGAGTTCGGCTTCCGTCCATTCAGCGACAAAGTTGGCCAATACTTGCGATTTAATGGCTCACCGAGGTTTGTATGTTATGTCGAATGGGAGGAGCTCAATGGCCCATTTGGCAATCCGGCTCGTGGCGTCGCGGTTGTTTATAATATCATTGAGTGGCACCTCCGAGGCTACTATAATCGAACACTCTTGAAAGTAGTGTCACAGTTTCCGGGATGCCATGAATACCGCATAGGCTATCTTTTGGTAATGTGGGTACCGTGATTTGCATGGAGTGAGGACAGTGGATACATAATATACCGGTTTTTGAAGAGGGAATTTATGTCCGTCCGCTTCTCATTCGACGACGAGCACTGCGCTTATAACTTGATGAGTTGCTGCAATGTATAATAGCATTGGTTCGCCGATGTTTGGCGCGGCCAGGATTGGGTTGGTTGCCAGTATGGCTTTTATTTCATCCAATCCGGCTGTGGCAGCGTCCGTCCACTCAAAGTGTTCAGTGCGCCGAAGGAGGCGATAAAGGGGTAATGCATTTTCTCCTAAGCGGAAGATAAAGCGGCTTAGAGCCGCCACACATCCAGTTAATTTCTGGATTTGTTTAAGGTCCGTTGGGGTAGCCAACTGTGACAGAGCTCGGATTTTGGCCGGATTAGCTTCAATTCCTTTGCTGGAGACAATGAAGCCCAGGAGCTTTCCGGCTGGTACGCCGAAAATGCATTTTTCCGGATTGAGCTTGATGTCGTATGTTCGGAGGTTGTCAAATGTGAGCCTCAAGTCGTCTATCAGAGAGTCGACGTGTTTGGTTTTGACGACCACATCATCTACGTATGCCTCTACTGTTTTGCCGATTTGTTTCTCCAGACATGTCTGAATCAAGCGCTGATATGTTGCGCTGGTGTTTTTGAGCCCAAAAGGCATTGTGTTGAAACAGAAGGGGCCGTATGGTGTGACGAATGCCGTTGCAGCTTGGTCGGACTCCGCCATCTTGATTTAGTGTTAGCTGGAGTATGCGTCGAGGAAACACAATGATTCATGTCCTACTGTAGCATCGATAATTTGATCATTGCGGGGGAGGGGGAAGGGATCCTTTGGGCAGGCCTTGTTGAGGTCCTTGAAATCGACACATAGGCACCAGGATTTTTCCTTCTTTGGTAACATCACCAGGTTTGCTAGCCAGTCCGGGTGTTTTATTTCTCTGATGAATCCGGCCTCTAATAACTTGGCTAGTTCCTCTCCCATGGCCTGTCTTTTAGGTTCAGAGAAACGCTGAAGAGCCTGCTTGACCGGCTTGAATCCCTTTAGGATATTGAGGTTGTGCTCGGCCAGCCTGCATGGGATTCCTGGCTTGTCTAAGGGATGCCAGGTGAATATGTCCCAATTCTCGCGCAGGAACTCTCGTAGTGCGGCGTCCACGGTGGGGTTTAACTGTGTCCCGATGGAGGCTGTTTTTGTAGGGTCCATTAGGTGGACTTGGAATTTGACTATTTTGTCCGCTGGTTTAAAAGAGGTAGACTTGGATCTCTTGTCAAGTATTACGTCGTCCCTGTCCACTTTGGAGCGTTGCGCAGTTAATTCCTCGGCCGAAAGGGCTTCGGATAATGCCTCGAGGGCCAATGCGGCCGTTTTGTTTTCGGCGCGGAGCGCTGTGTCCGGATCACTAGCAAGAGTGATGATTCCGTTGGGCCCGGGCATTTTGAGGTTCATGTACCCATAATGGGGTATGGCTTGGAAGATTGTGAACGCCTCCCACCCTAAAAGAGCGTGGTATCCACTACTGAACGAGGCCACTTGGAATGTAATTTTTTCGGACCTATAGTTCTCCGATGTGCCGAACACCACATCTAGTGTGATTTTCCCAGCACAGTGTGCTTCCCGACTGGGGATGATTCCTCTGAAGGTTGTGCTGCTTTGCTCAATGCAGTTCCAGTCTATTTCCATTTTTTGAAGAGTTTCCTCATAGATGAGGTTTAATCCACTGCCGCCGCCCATGAGTACTTTGGTGAGTCGAAAGCCGTCCACAATTGGACTGAGGACCAGTGCAGATGGTGCTCGGGCAGTTCGGAATTTAGGTTCGTCACTGGCATTGAAGGTAATAGCCGTGTCACTCCATGGATTCATTGCTGCCACGTGGAAGATTTCGGCGAGGCTACGGAGTGTTCGCTTGCGCCTATTGTTTGGTGCGAAAGTTTCAAAAACTGTTAATACCGTATTGTTATCTCCGGGATGGTGCTCTGTGGCATTTGGGATAAGAAGATCCTCACCACTTTTGGCCACCTGCCGGAGTATCCAACATGCTCTAAGGCTATGTGTTGGTATGGTATCCGCTGTACTATGAATTTTGCAGGGTCCGTTAAGCCATCCCTCCAATACGGTTCCATGCCCTGTAGAGGGCTTTTGTTTCTTTGTAAATAACTCGGGTGTCTTATGATAGTGCACCCTTTTACTTCGGACTGGGTGTATATACTGAGTCGGATTATCCCAAAATTTTGTTTCGGTTTTCCAAGTGCTTTCCATCGCATAGTACTTTCGTACTATGGACGCCAAGTCAGCGAAGCATGATATGTCACGGAGACTCAAGGCGTTAAGGATTCCCTTGTCCGTGCAATTATTGCAGAAGAATGAGACTGCGTCTTCCTCACAGCAGTCCTTAACCTTGTTCATCACAAGGAGGAATCTGGCCCAATAATGATGTACTGTTTCGTGGGGCTCTTGCCTGATGTGGGAAAGATCGTTTATGTCTGGGTGGGTGGGTGGCTTTGAGTCCGAACCCCTACCCGATCCGAGACCCAGGGGCCGAGGAGTTTCCAATCTTGGCAGTTCGGATTCCAGAGTGTTGTCCGATAAGTCTGGCCCACTGCCTGACTCTAGGTTCAGGGCTTGGGTGATATCCTCCCGTGAACGGGTTTTCGGCTCGAAGAGCTCAGGAATCCGGACATAGTTAGTCCTCAAGATAGAGGAAGAATCGCCGCGTTGCTCCTCCACCACCGCAACATGATGGATGACCGATGGAGAGTTAATCTCCCTTTGATCGGGTTTCAGCCCAATCCGATCATAGTCTGTAGCGACTCCCAAGGCGGCGATGCGATCCAAGAGCTCATTTAGGGAAGAGAGCTCCATTGGGTCCATCTTCTCGGCGAATTCCGAGCTGACGTGGAGGCTGTTTTCGATGACCCGAGAAGTCATCATCGGTGCAGTGGCCGAATGGGCGGTCATGATGAAACTGCCCAGCCGGAGAGTTTGGCCGACAGCCAGGGCTCCCCCCACGGTAATGTTGTTTTTAACAACGAGATGAGGCATCCTTCCTTATGGCAACGGCACAGTGGAACTCAATGAAAGCACCAATGTCGGTGTGAAAACCGGCGGATCTCGGGTAGGGGGTCCCGAACTGTGCATCTAAGGCGGATGGTAACAGGAGGCAGGGGACGCAATATTTTACCCAGGTTCGGGCCCTCCTGATGGAGGTAAAACCCTACGTCCTACTTGTTTTATTCTTGATGATATGAGTAGTACAAGAGTTGATCTACCACGAGATCCGAGAGGCTAAACCCTAGAAGCTAGCCTATGGTATCATTGTATGTTGTCCTACGGACTAAAACCCTCCGGTTTATATAGACACCGGAGGGGGCTAGGGTTACACAAGGTCGGTTACAAAGGAGGAGATATACATATCCGTATTGCCTAGCTTGCCTTCCACGCCAAGTAGAGTCCCATCCGGACACGAGACGAAGTCTTCAATCTTGTATCTTCATAGTCCAACAGTCTGGCCAAAGGATATAATTCGGCTGTCCGGATACCCCCTAATCTAGGACTCCCTCAATAACCCTCAGGAACAATAGGCAATTCATATTTAGGGGGAGAATCTTCATCATTACTTTCATCAATATTATCAGTTTCAATAATTTCATTCTCTCTAGCCCTAGCAAGTTGTTCATCAAGAAATTCACCAAGTGGCACAGTAGTATCAAGCATAGAAGTAGTTTCATCATAAGTATCATGCATAGTAGAAGTGGCATCATCAATAACATGTGACATATCAGAATTAACAGCAGAAGCAGGTCTAGGTGTCGCAAGCTTACTCAAAACAGAAGGTGAATCAAGTGTAGAGCTAGATGGAAGTTCCTTACCTCCCCTCGTAGTTCAGGGATAAATCTTGGTTCTTGGATCTTTTAAGTTCTTCATAATGATAAGCAGATATAAATCCCAAGTAACTCAAAGAATAGAGCTATGCTCCCCGGCAACGACGCCAGAAAATAGTCTTGATAACCCAAAAGTATAGGGGATCACAATAGTTTTCGAGGGTAGAGTATTCAACCCAAATTTATTGATTCGACACAAGGGGAGCCAAAGAATATTCTCAAGTATTAGCAGCTGAGTTGTCAATTCAACCACACCTGGGAACTTAATATCTGCAGCAAAGTAATATGATAGTAGTGGTAACAGTGGTAAAAGGTAACAGTAGCAAAAGTAATTTTTTTGGTGTTTTGTAGAGATGATAACAATAGCAACTGAAAAGTAAATAAGCGAAGAACAATATATGGAAAGCTCGTAGGCAATGGATCGGTGATAGAGAATTATGCCGGATGTGGTTCATCATGTAACAATCATAACCTACGGTGACACAGAACTAGCTCCAATTCATCAATGTAATGTAGGCATGTATTCCGAATATAGTCATACGTGCTTATGGAAAAGAACTTGCATGACATCTTTTGTCCTACCCTCCCGTGGCAGCGGGGTCCTATTGGAAACTAAGGGATATTAAGGCCTTTTTAATAGAGTACCGGACCAAAGCATTAACACATAGTGAATACATGAACTCCTCAAACTACGGTCATCACCGGTGAAAGGATCGATATAGTTGACTAGAGGGGGGGGTGAATAGGCAACTAACAATTTTTAGCTTTTCTTTAACAATTTAAACTTTGCATCAAAGTAGGTTGTCTAGATATGCAACTAAGTGAGCAACCTATATGATGCAACAAAGATAAGTACACAAGCAAGCAAGAGATATATCACAAATAAGCTTGCACAAGTAAAGGCATGAGATAACCAAGAGAGGAGCCGGTGGAGACGAGGTTGTGTTACCGAAGTTCCTTCCCTTTGAGGGGAAGTACGTCTCCGTTGGAGCGGTGTGGAGGCACAATGCTCCCCAAGAAGCCACTAGGGCCACCGTATTCTCCTCACGCCCTCACACAATGCGAGATGCCGTGATTCCACTAATGGTGCCCCTGGAGGCGGCGACCGAACCTTTACAAACAAGGTTGGGGCAAACTCCACAACTCAATTCGAGGCTCCCAACGACACCACGAAGCTTCACCACAATGGTCTATGGCTCCGCGGTGACCTCAACGTCTAGGGTGCTCAAACATCCAAGAGTAACAAGATCCGCAAGGGATTAGTGGGGGGAATCAAATTTCTCTTGGTGGAAGTGTAGATCGGGGCCTTCTCAACCACTCTCGAGCAAATCAACAAGTTTGATTGTCTAGGGAGTGAGATCGGGCGAAAATGGAGCTTGGAGCAACAATGGAGCTTAGGGTTGGAAGAGGTAGTCAACTAGAGGAAGAAGACACCCCTTTTATAGCTTAGGACAAAAAATCCAATCATTATCCACCTACCAGCCCGCGACCAGCGGTACTACCGCCCCAGACCAGCGGTACTACCGCAAGGCCATGCGGTACTACCGTGTGGAACCGCGGTACTACCGCAGCAGCAGTAGTAGCTAGGGCATACCTGAAGCACAAGGGCTGAGGACGGTACTGCTGCAGGCGCCGTACTACCGCTCCCCCTTGCGGTAGTACCGCAAGGCAGGAAACCCCTAGCCTGGGAAGAGTGCGGATAAACATACATTCGTGCCTACTTCCGCTGGAAAACGGATGAAGCAAAAATCCGATACAGTACTACCGCAGAGGAGCGGTACTACCGCCTGGCAGCTGAGCCAGGCCGCGCACGGTACTACCGCGGTGGCGCGGATGTAAAAAATTACATCCACCCCTACTACCACGAAGGAGCGGTACTTGGCCTGGGGGCCACGGTACTACGGCTCCAGAGGAGCGGTACTACCGTGGGCACCTGGGGTACTACCGCGCCAAAGTACGGTACTACCATGGGTGCCTGCGGTACTACCACTCAAGAAGGAGCAGTACTACCGCAGCCCATCAAAAGCAGCCAGGACAAGGTAAAGAGGATAAATGGAGGATGCTCCAAAGTGCAGGGGAAAGGAAGGGACAAGGAAGAAAACATGTACGTGATGATTCCACCCAAACCTTTCCGACGCGGACCCCCTCTTAATAGTACGGCTTTCCTACGACTCAAATCCACCAAAAAGAAACGTAGAAAAAACGCCGTCTTCAATAGTCTTCAAGGACACCAAACCGTCTTGTGCCTAGCGATGAAACATCTGAGAAACTCAAGGCACACGATTAGTCCGCAAAAGCATTGTCATCAATCACCAAAACACCTTAAGGATAAATATGCCCTTACAATCTCCCCTTTTTTGGTGGATTGATGACAATACGGGATTTGCACAAAGGAAATAATGTTAAGCAAACGCAAACCCCTCCTCTCTAGAATATAGACGGGCTCCCCCTAGATGTGTGCCAACTAGATGGGTGCTTTAGACTGCACGGCACACATACTAAGATCAAAGCTCCCCCTATATTATAGAGACAAGGCTTATCTTGCAAAAGTAAGGCTAACACTAGACAAGATAGCAAATACGAGCATAACATAAGTAGCACAATCATAAGCTCACTAAGATAGAATAGAGTGCATATGTCTTACACCATATGAAGGATAAGTCTCAAAGGCGCAAACTAAACCAAAGCAAATGAGGTCCAAACGACAAAGCAAACACCAAACACGACATGACTCGCAAGCGCGCAAATCCCTACACTCTCTCCCCCTTTGGCATCGAGACGCCAAAATGGCAGAGAGGACACCTACACACAAGGGGTGGCTCAGGCAGAGAAATCATCCCAATGCTCCTCGCGCTCCTCGTCAGACTCGGCGGCGGGGACGGTCTCCTCGATGTCCTCCTCAGAACTAGTCCACTTGAAGCCTTGCTTCTCCATCCATGCAGCCTCTGGCGTGATGGCATCCTCAGAACCGCCAGAGACGTCCTCTCCAAAGAGCCTCATAACCTTCTTGTCGCAGCGGCGACTCTCCTTGGATGCCACGTGAGTCCTGTACTGCCCCTTTGCTTGCATGCAGAAAAGAGTCTTCATCTTGTCCTTCAACTTCTTAGCCCACGACGGCTTAGAGGAAGGTTGGGAAGACATAGCAGCACGGTCCTCAGCAACATCCTCTGCACCAGCCTCCTCCTCACCAACAGCCCTCCTAGCAGCAGACGCCTCAGCACGAGTAGTAGTGTTGGCCCAGTTGGGCTTGACGCGGAGACTGATGGACTCATGCCGAATCCAGTCTGGAGCAAGGAACTCATCACCAGGGTACAACTTCTCCCAAGTTGTGGAGATCAACAGAAACATGTATGGTCCATAGATAGGTACCTTGCGGGTGTACACCGCAAACCAAAGCTCACACCACATGATGTGTGAGACATCAAGTGGCTGAGTCTGAGACGTACGTGCCTCCGCGCACAGGAGCATCATGTCCACCAGATAGGAATGAACCTTGTCCTTGTCGCCAATGCGAGGGAAGAGAGTGTTGCGGAAGATGCGATGCATGATATCCAGAAAAGAGTTCAGCACCCAAGTCAACTTGCCACTGGGAAGCACCTTCTCAACATAGAATGGCTGAAGCTTGTTATTGCTAGCAGACTCAGAATTGGCGTGGGGGCGAACATCAACGGGTTTGTGGAGCCCGTCATCAGGAACGTGGAGAAGATCCATGAACTCCTTCCAGGTGGCAGACAACTGACGGACATTGGTCATCCAGGTCATCCTCCGCTCATCCCCGGGGTGAAAGTGAACTGAGGCAAAGAAGTGACAGATAAGCTCAGGGTCATAGTCAAGGTGGAAAGAGATCACATGTTCAATACCGAACTGCTCCACCAAATCCAGAGCTTCTCCAAAGTAGTCACGAAACTTGTCCTTCCTCAAGTGATTCATGTCTATCCACTTGACATCCACGTAGGTGTTTTTCTTGTTCTTGATGACATCTAGATAAATGAGAGCCTGCTGCTTGGTCCAAAACAACTCATTGCCTCTGAGGATAGCACGAGCATTCACATAAGGGTTGATCTTTCGGTGTTTGATGTACTTAGTGAGGGGAATCTTGTCCATGCCCTTAGCAGGTTCCTTTTGCTTGCTGGCAGTGGTCTTGACATTGTGCTTGGGGGCACTGGAGCCCTCTGGTGCTTCATCTTGAGGATTGTGCAGTCGCTTGGAGCCAGTGCGATGGCTGGGATTGGAATGGCGAGAGCCACCACCTAAAACACAAGAGAAAGCACACACAAAGAGCGAGAAGAATCAATGCAAATACCACGGCAAAGAAATGGAAACAGGTTGAAAGCATACGGGATAACTGCCACGAGGAAGATGGGACAACAACGGTAGTGCCGCCTGGTCGTGCGTTACTAAAATTTTAGTACCGCTCCTAGTCGCGGTAGTACCGTGTGAGGATACAGTAGTACCGTGGCTTGGAGCGGTAGTAAGACCTTAGTGCCACAGAACATGCAGTAGTACCACACCGAACGGGCGGTAGTACCGGACAAGCGGTAGTACCGCACCAGAAGCACGGTAGTACCGCACCGCGTCAGATCCGAACCTACTTTTGAATATGAGAAGATGTGCGAAACCACGGCGGAACTACGGTCGATCAAATCTACCACGGGACAATATGTCAAGTATAATTTCTACGCAACACTACTCTCCTACAACCTTCTCTTGCAAAGACTTGGCCTAAAATCTCAAGAACACAAGCATCTCCCCAAAAACCTAGAGACAAGAGAACCAACTAGAAAGAGAGGGATTTGGGGAAAAACCTTGGTCCATGGCAAGAGGAAGTGGTGGGGAACAATCCCACCGGTCGGAATCCAAGGAGAGAAGTCGGAGACGGAGATCCGGCGAGGAATTCCGACCCCGTTTTGAGCGAGAGAGAGAGAGAGAGAGACGAAGTGGGGAAAACTCACGAATGGGTATGGGGGAGTTAGAAATTCCCCGTTCCTGTCCTTATCCCCACGCGCCTCCGACAGTGCGGTAGTACCGTGTATCGTCGCGGTAGTACCGCTTGGGCGGAAGAACCGCACCAAAGCGGTAGTACCGCTCTCCCAGGCGGTAGTACCGCACTGGGCCGGTAGTACCGTACTCTCCTCGCACTGTAGTGCCGTGGCAGGCCGCGGTAGTACCGTGAGCTCAAGAAGAAGCCATTTCCAAACGTAAGAAAATAGAGGTGTTCGCAAGGAAACTTCAAACGAACAAGACACCTCACAACAAGCTCAAACACGAAAGGAAGAAGGGGCAAAATGACAACAAGAGACGACCACGAAACACAACCTCTCCAAAGAGAGGGCGGTGGCTGGAGCCACCTATGTTTGAGTCAATTGGTATGGAACCATGAAGAATTATCCTTGGGCCCATGACCAAAACTCGTCTTTGAAGCACAAGTACCATCAAAAATTGCTAAAGTGAAAGATTTGATCAATTTTTGCATAAAGGGGGGAGGGAGAGTTCATTGAGAGAACAACACTCCCCCTATGTCCATGCCTACATCTAAACAAGACAACAAGTTGAGTATGGGGGTGTGCAAGGGTTCAAGCAACATTGCTCGAATCAATGATATTTAGCTCATGCCTTAACTCGCGAAATCTTGCTTCATCCAATGGCTACGTGAAAATATCTGGAAGATTATCATGAGTGTTGACGTAGTTGAGCTCGATCTCCCCTCGCCTAATGTGATCCAGGATGAAGTGATACCGAATCTCAATATGCTTCGTCTTGAAGTGTTGCACCGGGTTGAGAGAAATCTTGAGGGAACTTTCATTGTCACACCAAAGAGGCAGTTTGTCACAAATGACACTGTAATCCTTTAAAGTTTGCCTCATCCATAAGAGTTGTGCACAACAACTGCCGGCCGCTACATACTCCGCTTCGGCGGACGAGAGAGACACACAACTTTGCTTTTTGGAAGATCAACTCACCAAAGAGCAACCAAGGAATTGGCACCCTCCGGAAGTGGACTTCCTATCCACTTTGTCTCCCGCCCAATCGGAGTCCGAATACCCTACAAGCTTGAAGTTTGCTCCTCTTGGGTACCATAAGCCAAAGTTTGGGGCATGAGCCAAATATCAAAAGATTTGCTTGACTGCCACATAGTGACTTTCCTTAGGTGCAACTTGAAACCATGCACAAATTCCCACACTCAACATGATATCCGGTCTAGATGCACAAAGGTAAAGCAAGGATCCAATCATGGAGCGATATACCTTTTGATCCACCGCTTTACCATTGGGATCTATGTCAAGTTGGCACTTGGTGGGCATTGGAGTGGAAGCCGGCTTGACATCACTTAGCTTGAATCTCTTGAGCATGTCTTGAGTGTATTTGGCTTGGTTGATGAAGGTTCCTTCTCTTCTTTGCTTCACTTCGAACCCTAGAAAGAACTTCAACTCTCCCATGGAAGACATGTTGAACTTTGAGGTCATGAGAGCGACGAATTCCTCATTGAAAGCTTTGTTAGGGGAACCAAAGATAATGTCATCAACATATAGTTGGCATACAAACAACTCCCCTTTGACCTTCTTAGTAAAAAGAGTGGGGTTGATTAGCCCAACTTCAAACCCACGATCTTGTAACAACTCAGTAAGGTGGTCATACCACGCACGTGGGGCTTGTTTAAGCCCATAGAGTGCCTTATCGAGTTGATACACATGATCGGGAAAGTAGGGATCCTCAAACCCGGGGGGTTGCTTGACATAGACCAACTCATTAATAGGACCATTAAAAAAGCACTCTTCACATCCATTTGTTGCAACTTAATGTTGTGATGAGAAGCATAAGCAATCAACAAACGAATGGATTCAAGGCGAGCAACGGGAGCAAAGGTTTCACCGTAGTCGATACCCTTGACTTGGGAGTAGCCTTGTGCCACCAATCTTGCCTTGTTGCGAATGATGGTCCCATGAGCATCTTGCTTGTTCTTAAATATCCACTTGGGTTCCAATGACATTGTGGTTCCCCGTTGGCCTTGGCACCAATCTCCACACCTTGTTGTACTTGAAGTTGTTGAGTTCTTCATGCATGTCATTAAGCCAATCCGGATCTTCGAGTGCTTCATATACCTTTTGGGGTTCAACACAAGAGACAAACGCGTGATGTTCACAATAGTTAGCCAATTGTCTACGAGTGCTTACCCCCTTTTGAATGCTTCCAAGTACATTCTTCATGAGATGACCCTTGGTGGAGAGCTTGGAAGCAATATTGGCGGCACGACGCTCCAATTCCTCCTCGGTGGTGAGTTGAGGAGCGGTCACTTAATCATCTTGAGCGACGTCTTGAGCTTGTTCTTGATATTGAACTTGCTCGGAGGAGAGAACTTGACCTTGGGCATCACTTGGTGTGTCAACACCGTCTTGAGCATGATCTTGCCCTTGGTCTTGTTCACGAGGATGAGGGCCTTCATTTTGTTCTTCGGAAGCGTGTGGGCCTTGGGTTGGTGATGGCTCCACTTGAGTGGAGCATTGTCCTTCTCCTTCGTCCACAGGGGGTTCCTCAGTGTGTAGGATAAAACCAATACCCATTCTTCTTATGGCTTGAGGAGGAATTTCATCACCTACATCACAAGTGCCACTTTGCTCCACTTGGGAGCCGTTATTTTCATCAAACTCCATGTTACACGTCTCCTCAATAAGTCCCGTGGATTTATTGAGGACAAGGTAAGCATGAGAGTTTGTAGCATAACCAACAAATATGCCCTCATAAGCTCTAGCCTCAAATTTAGACAACCAAATACCTTTCTTGAGAATGAAACACTTACACCCGAACACCCGAAAGTACTTAAGGTTGGGCTTGTTACCGGTGAGTATCTCATATGGAGTCTTGTTCAAGCCCTTGCGGAGGTAGAGCCGATTGGATGCATGACACGCGGTGTTGATGGCTTCGGCCCAAAAGTTGTATGGAGACTTGAACTCCACCATCATGGTCCTTGCTGCATCCATCAACGTCCGGTTCTTCCTCTCCACAACACCGTTTTTTTGAGGGGTGTAAGGTGCGTAATATTGATGCTTGATCCCCTCATCACTAAGAAACTCATCCAAGGTGTAGTTCTTGAACTCGGTGCCATTGTCACTTCTTATTGTCAAGATCTTTACATTGTGTTGACGTTGTGCTGCATTTGCAAAGTCAATGACGGTTTGTTGGGTCTCGCTCTTCCTCTTGAAGAAATACACCCAAGTATATCTTGAGTAGTCATCCACAACCACCAAGCAATACTTCCTACCCCCAAGACTATCAAAGGATGGAGGCCCAAAGAGATCCAAGTGAAGGAGCTCCAAAGGCCTCTTTGAGTAAATGATAGTCGTGGGAGGGTGAGCCTTCTCATGAAGGTTTTCTTCGATACAAGCACTGCAAGCACGATCTTTAGCAAAACTAACATTCGTTAGTCCACGGACATGGTCCCCCTTGAGAAGACTTTGCAAAGATCTCATATTGACATGGGCTAAACGACGATGCCAAATCCATCCCACATCAACTTTAGCCATTAGGCACATCGCGGTCTTAGTGGGTCGCTCCGAAAAGTTAATCACATATAGACTGTTCTCGACATGCCCAACAAAGGATACTTTAAGAGTCTTGCTCCACAAGAGGGCCACGGTATCAATATCAAAGAAAGTGGCAAAGCCCATGATTGCAAGTTGACGAACAGAAAGTAAATTGTATGCAAGGGACTCAACAAGCATGACCTTCTCGATCGTGAAATCATGAGAGATGACAACCTTGCCAAGTCCCAATACCTTAGAAGATGAGGCATCACCCCACTTGACATTGGTGGGCATCGATGGAATCTTGTGCACGTCCACCACCAAGTCCTTGCTTCCGGTCATATGATTTGTAGCTCCACTATCGAGCAACCATGATCCCCCACCAGAAGCAAACACCTACAAGAGATCAATGCTTGGTTTTAGGTACCCATTTTGTAATGGGTGCTTTGATGTTAGTAACAAGGGTCTTGGGAACCCAAATAGACCATTCAATGTACTCATGAGGAAAACCAACAAATTTGGCATAGACATGCCCATCACTAGCACGACATAACACATAAGAATGATTAAAGTCGCTGGCTTTGTTGGGAGGGGTGGCATTGCCCTTTTTGACACCGCCACCCATCGCATTGTTCTTCTTATCCTTGGAAGCACTCTCTCCTTCCTTCACAAACATTTGCTTGAGAGGAGGAGGTCATTTGGTCTTGTTATCCTTCTTCTTGTTCTTGGGGTTGGGTGCGAACCCAATCCCCTCCTTGGCCACAACTCCCTTTTGATTTCTCAAAAGGTCGTTTAGGTTCTTCTCACGTTGTATGCATGACACAAGGCCTTTCTCAAGTTGCTCCTTCAACTTAACATTCTCCTCAATAAGATGCACATGCTCACAACAAGGGTTAGTAGCATTTGCATTATCCATTAACACCATACGAGGAAAAGTGGCTTTCTCCTTGGTTAGCTTCACTTGGAGTTGATCATGAGACTCCTTGAGGGTAGCATGAACACCCTTCAAGACTTTGTGAGCCTTGTCGAGAATGTCAAACTCCTCTTTGAGTCTAGCAAGATCAACCCCAAGCTTGCCTTCTCGGAGTTTAGCACACGAGAAACAACAAGCGCATGATCAAGATCTTTCTTTAATTTAGCATGATCATCGTTGTGAGACTCCTCAAGAGCCAAACGAAGACCACGCTCTTCCTCAAGAGCGTTGGAAAGATCCGAAATTTCATCGGCATAGTCATGACTATGCCCTTCCATCTTAGAGATGGTATCTTCGTGAGCCTCGATCATGTCATTGGCTTCACCAAGTTGTTCCAAGAGAGAAACAAAGTGCTTCTTGGATTTACCCTTGAGTTTACCCATAAAGGCCTCAAACTCATTCACCTCCACATTTTTTCCCTCATGTTCATCAATGCTATCCGTCAAAGAAGGATGATTAATGATGGTAGTTTTGATGTTGGGGGTTACCTTGTTGGTGGCTTTAGCCATGAGGCACTTGGCAGTGATGCTCTCATCGGGTGAGTCGAAGAGAGACACCCGTGGAGTCGTCGCAATGGCAATGGAGGCCATGGCAACCGACTCACCATATTCATCATCGTCATTATCCTCATTGTACTCTTCTTGTACCAGCAATGCCTTGGGAGGAGTCTTCTTGGTGAAATTTCTCTTGTTGGGGAACGACTTGGCCTTGTCCTTTCGGATGAGCTTGCCACCATTGCCTTCCCTATTCTCATAAGGGCACTCCGCAACAAAGTGGCTTACATTGCCACAATTGAAACAAGTCCTCACTCATTGCTTGCCCTTTGTGCCACTTGAATTGTTCTTGTTGAAGTTGGGCCTTGAGTTCTTCTTGCTCCAAAATTGCCTTGAAGCAAGGTCCATGTGTTCATGATAGGCATACTTCGTATCTTCGAGGTTGCTCTCCTCTTCTTCCTCTTTGTCCTCTTCCTCCATACTAACGTTGGCCTTTAGAGCAAGGTTGGGTTTCTTCAATCTTTGAGAGCGAAGTACCACATTATCGCCGGTCTTGTCCAAGATTCTCATAGCAACGAACTCATCCAACACATCACTTGAGGACAAGGTGTGGAAGTCCGGCCTTTGACGAATGATGGAGGACATGGCTTTGTGGTAGGGCATCATTGCCTTGAGGAATTTGCGCTTGATCCAATTGTCATCCGGGTCCTTGCTTCCATGATCTCGGAGCGAGACCGCGAGTTTGGTTACCCTCTGATAGAGCTCACGAGGTTCTTCATCTTCTTTCAGTGCAAACTCATCGGCTTCATCTTGCACCACTTCATAGTTGGAGCGTTGAATGCTTGCGCTTCCCTGGTAGAGGGAAACCACTTGGCGCCAAGCATCTTTGGCCAAGGAGTAAGGCCGGAGATGAGGAAGGTCTTTGGGTGGGATGGCTTCTTGAATGATGAAGAGAGCATTCTCATTGAATTGATTATCCACGGCTTCTCTAGGAGTGAAGTTGCTTCGGTCATGCGGATAGAAACCTTCTTCAATGATTCTCCAGAGGTTAGTGTTCACATGATTTAAATGACACTTAAAATGATTGACCCAAGAGTCAAATTCAACATTCTTCTCAATCTTAGGGTCCGGCCCGACATGATTCAAATGAGTGGAAGGGAGAGGTCCACCATAGACAAGTGGAGGTTCCACGTGGGCAAAGATGTCGGTGCCACTCTTACCACTAGTAGGAAGGGCTTTCTCGCTAGTAGCTTCCCCCTTGTCGGAGGTAGCATCCGTCACCTTGTTGGCGGGATCACCCACTTTCAACGGTGCGATAGAAAGTTTAAGCTCTTCTAAGAAATCTTTAAACATGCTTTTGACCTCGGTCGTCATGGAGGTTTTCAATGTGTCCAACGCCACATTGAACTCCTCATGAGAGACCGCGGTTCCCCCATCTCTCGTAGAAGATACCGGATTTGCACCAGAGTGCTCCTCCTCACCTTCTACGACGTCAACCATACTCTTCGGACGGTAAAGTCCTTAATAAAGAGACGAGGCTGTGATACCAATTGAAGGGATCGATATAGTTGACTAGAGGGGGGGTGAATAGGCAACTAACAATTTTTACCTTTTCTTTAACAATTTAAACTTTGCATCAAAGTAAGTTGTCTAGATATGCAACTAAGTGAGCAACCTATATGATGCAACAAAGATAAGTACACAAGCAAGCAAGAGATATATCACAAATAAGCTTGCACAAGTAAAGGCATGAGATAACCAAGAGAGGAGCCGGTGGAGACGAGGATGTGTTACCGAAGTTCCTTCCCTTTGAGGGGAAGTACGTCTCCATTGGAGCGGTGTGGAGGCACAATGCTCCCCAAGAAGCCATTAGGGCCACCGTATTCTCCTCACGCCCTCACACAATGCGAGATGCCATGATTCCACTATTGGTGCCCTTGAAGGCGGCGACCGAACCTTTACAAACAAGGTTGGGGCAAACTCCACAACTCAATTGGAGGCTCCCAACGACACCACGAAGCTCCACCACAATGGACTATGGCTCCGCGGTGACCTCAACCGTCTAGGGTGCTCAAACACCCAAGAGTAACAAGATCCGCAAGGGATTAGTGGGGGGGAATCAAATTTCTCTTAGTGGAAGTGTAGATCGGGGCCTTCTCAACCATGCCCGAGCAAATCAACAAGTTTGATTGTCTAGGGAGTGAGATCGGGTGAAAATGGAGCTTGGAGCAACAATGGAGCTTAGGGTTGGAAGAGGTAGTCAACTAGAGGAAGAAGACACCCCTTTTATAGCTTAGGACAAAAAATCCAACCATTATCCGCCTACCAGCCCACGACCAGCGGTACTACCGCCCCAGACCAGCGGTACTACCGCAAGGCCATGCAATACTTCCGCTCCTGACAAGCGGTACTACCGCAAGGCCATGCGGTACTACCGTGAGGAACCGCAGTACTACCGCAGCAGCAGCAGTAGCTAGGGCATACCTGAAGCACAAGGGCTGAGGACGGTACTGCCGCAGGCGCGGTACTACCGCTCCCCCTTGCGGTACTACCGCAAGGCAGGAAACCCCTAGCCTGGGAAGAGCGCGGATAAACATACATCCGTGCCTATTTCCGCTGGAAAACAGATGAAGCAAAAATCCGATACAGTACTACCGCAGAGGAGCGGTACTACCGCCTGGCAGCTGAGCCAGGCCGCGCACGGTACTACCGCGCAAGGGATGCGGTACTACCGCGGTGGTGCGGATGTAAAAAATTACATCCACCCCTACTACCGCGAAGGAGAGGTACTTGGCCTGGGGGCCACGGTACTACGGCTCTAGAGGAGCGGTACTACCATGGGCACCTGCGGTAGTACCGAGCCGAAGTACTGTACTACCGCGGGTGCCTGCGGTACTACCGCTCAAGAAGGAGCAGTACTACCGCAGCCCATCAACAACAGCCAGGACAAGGTAAAGAGGATAAACGGAGGATGCTCCAAAGTGCAGGGGAAAGGAGGGGACAAGGAAGAAAACGTGTACGTGATGATTCCACCCAAACCTTTCCGACGCGGACCCCCTCTTAATAGTACGGCTTTCCTACGACTCAAATCCACCAAAAAGAAACATAGAAAAAACGGCGTCTTCAATAGTCTTCGAGGGGCACCAAACCGTCTTTTGCCTAGCGATGAAACGTCCGGGAAACTCAAGGCACACGGTTAGTCCGCAAAAGCATTGTCATCAATCACCAAAACACCTTAGGGATAAATATGCCCTTACAACCGGGAGTGGTCCCAACTATTGTCACTTCGGGGTTGCCGGATCATAACACATAGTAGGTGACTATAGACTTGCAATATAGGATCAAGAACTCTCATATATTGATGAAAACATAATAGGTTCAGATCTGAAATCATGGAACTCGGGCCCTAGTGACAAGCATTAAGCATAGCAAAGTCATAGCAACATCAATCTCAGAACATAGTGGATACTAGGGATCAAACCCTAACAAAACTAACTCGATTACATGATAAATCTCATCCAACCCATCACCGTCCAGCAAGCCTATGATGGAATTACTCACGCACTACGGTGAGCATCATGAAATTGGTGATGGAGGAAGGTTGATGATGACGATGGTGATGGATTCCCCTCTCCGGAGCCCCCAACGGACTCCAGATCATCCCTCCCGAGAGAGTTTAGGGCTTGGCGGCGGCTCTGTATCGTAAAATGCGATGAATCCTTCTCCCTGATGTGTGAGTATTTTACTTCAGACCTTTGGGTCCATAGTTATTAGCTAGATGGCTTCTTCTCTCTCTTTGGATCTCAATACAAAGTTCTCCTTGATTCTCTTGGAGATCTATTCGATGTAATCTTCTTTTGCGGTGTGTTTGTCGAGATCCGATGAATTGTGGGTTTATGATCCAAATTATCTATGAACAATATTTGATTCTTCTCTGAATTCTTTTATGTATGATTGGTTTATCTTTGCAAGTCTCTTCAAATTTTCAGTTTGGTTTGGCTTACTAGATTGATCTTTCTTGCAATGGGAGAAGTGCTTAGCTTTGGGTTCAATCTTGCGGTGATTGATCCTAGTGACAGTAGGGGAAACGACACGTATTGTATTGTTGCCATCGAGGATAAAAAGATGGGGTTTATATCATATTGCATGAGTTTATCCCTCTACATCATGTCATCTTACTTAAAACATTACTCTGTTCTTATGAACTTAATACTCTAGATGCATGCTGGATAGCGGTCAATGTGTGGAGTAATAGTAGTAGATGCAGAATCGTTTCGGTCTACTTGTCACGGACATGATGCCTATATACATGATCATGCCTAGATATTCTCATAATTATTCGATTTTCTATCAATTGCTTGATAGTAATTCGTTTACCCACCGTAATACTTATGCTCTTGAGAGAAGCCACTGGTGAAACCTATGGCCCCCGGGTCTATCTTCCATCATATTAATCTTCCACACTTAGCTATTTCTATTGCCGTTTATTTTACTTTGCATGTCTATTTCTCTTTATCATAAAAATACCAAAAATATTATCTTATCATATCTCACTCTCGTAAGTGACCGTGAAGGGATTGACAACCCCTTTATCGCGTTGGTTGCAAGGTTCTTATTTGTTTGTGTAGGTGCATGGGACTCGAGCGTGATCTCCTACTGGATTGATACCTTGGTTCTCAAAAACTGAGGGAAATACTTATGCTACTTTACTGCATCACCCTTTCCTCTTCAAGGGAAAACCAACGCAGTGCTCAAGAGGTAGCAATGAGCGATCGGTCCCACCGAGATTGCAATGCAAACTCTCTGTTTCCCTTTCGTAACATTTCGGTCCTACCGAGAGAGCGAATCGGTCCCATCGAGATTGCCTGACCAACTCTCTGGTTAGTCTATTACCAAAATCGGTGTCACCGAGATTACGTTATGCCCTAACCCTAATGAAATCGGTCCCACCGAGTTGACATCTCGGTCCCATCGAAAATCCTAATGTTCACATTATGAACTAAATCGGTCTGACCGAGTTGTATGATTCGGTCCCACCGAGTTTGGTGATTTGGGTGTAACGGTTAGATTTTGTGTGGAGGCTATATATACCCCTCCACCCACTCTTCATTCGTGGAGAGAGCCATCAGAACATGCCTACACTTCCAACATACATTTTCTGAGAGAGAACCACCTACACTTGTGTTGAGGTCAAGATACTTCATTCCAACCACATAAATCTTGATCTCTAGCCTTCCCCAAGTTGTTTTCCACTCAAATCATCTTTCCACCAAATCCTATCCTATGAGAGAGAGTTGAGTGTTGGGGAGACTATCATTTGAAGCACAAGAGCAAGGAGTTCATCATCAACACACCATTTGTTACCTCTTGGAGAGTGGTGTCTCTTAGATTGGTTAGGTGTCACTTGGGAGCCTCCGTGAAGATTGTGGAGTTGAACCAAGGAGTTTGTACGGGCAAGGAGATCGCCTACTTCGTGAAGATCTACCCTAGTGAGGCAAGTCCTTCGTGGGCGATGGCCATGGTGGGATAGACAAGGTTGCTTCTTCATGGACCCTTCGTGGGTGGAGCCCCCCTTGGACTCGTGCAACCGTTACCCTTCATGGGTTGAAGTCTCCATCAACGTGGATGTACGATAGCACCACCTATCGGAACCATGCCAAAAATCTCCGTGTCTACATTGCGTTTGCTCCCTCCAAACTCCTCTCTTTACCTTCATATGCAATTGTTTTACATTCTGCTGCTATACTCTTAAAATTGCATGTGTAGGTTGTTTGCTTGACTTGTGCTAAGTTGCTAAAATCTGCCAAGAATTAAAATTGGGAAAAGGTTAGATTTTTATTTGGTCAAGTAGTCTAATCACACCCCTCAAGACATACTTTTGGTCATACAAAGTGATCACGAGATCCTAATGTTAGATTTAGCAAAATTCATTTAACCCGAATAGAAGAGAGTTCAGAGTCCCGGAGTAAAGATCGAGAAGTAAAAGATCCTAATACCACCCAAATGGCAACGCGGGCCTGTAAGACACACAACTATGTTAGTAAAAGTTTTTGAATGTCTAGACTCGACTTTGGCCAAGGAGTGTGGAAGGGGGATTCCCATCATCAGGAAGCACACTTTAGAGCATGAAAACTACAAGCTACAGGAACTTAACATGGCAAATCAAGGCATGGCATGAAGCTACTCAAAGCACTTAACAAAAGTCACTTAGTGACCTTGAGCCAAAAGGGATCAGAAAATACAATTGCAAGCATGTGAACATGGCAAAAACATAAACAGATTCAGAATTAGTGAAAAACTGGAGCATGCAAAACAGTTAACGAGTAGGCATGTTTATGAGCTCGATGCACTCACTACGAGGCATTGCATGACAAACTAAGCATACACCCAGCAAGAATACATGGCATAGAAGCTAGAAATGGCAAGAACAACAACATAGCATGCATGGATCAACTACAACAAGCTCGGCAAAATTGCTAAACAAGTTAACAATCTGCCAGGAATAATTTTATAGCAAAAGTAGAGCTCGATTGACTCAAGCTAGGGTGCTCCATAATTGCAAACAAAGACATGGATGGATAGAGCTCAAAATTATCTACAAAACATCCTTACTGATCATCCTCAAAAGAGGCACGGATCACTAGGAAACAACATGAACATATGGCATAAAAAATAATGACAGGGCAAGGACATAGTGGAATTCTAAGTCCCTGAAATCAGCATCATTGAGTAAGCTACTTTGCATGCTTGTGCTAGTCACCACAAAGATCACAAAAATACATGGCATACACCCCTATAAAGATGTCATGGCATACATCAAAACACATGCAGACCTCAGGATCATAGCATGCACACATCAATCATAGCAAAAATGACAAAAGGGCATTTGCTGAAACAGATCTGAAACTATCCTCACATAGCCCTCTTCCAACAGCATTTCGGGCATCAAGATGAGCTCAAATGAAAATGATGCAATCAGATGAAATGATGTACTCGTCGATACGAACATTTTGATATGCTACACGCACGAATCGGAGCTACGGATGCAGAGTTATGGCATGTGAAAGAATGCAAAAAATAATTAGGAGGGCGGCAAAAGTCAACCGGATCTAGATCGGATCTAGGGTTTGGCACTGTAGCAGCACGAGTCTCGAGGTTCGCCGGAAATGGACGTCGCGGTGGTCGGGGTCGGAGAAGCTTGCCGGCGCGAGGGGGCTCGCCGGCCGGAGCTCGGGGCGCGGTGGCCGGAGCGACGGTGAGGAGGTGGCGAGGAGGCGGCCTCGGCGCGGCGATGGCGGGCGGCGAGCCGAGGCGGCGGCGCGGGTGGTCGCCGGCGCGGTTGGCGGCGGTGGTCGGTGCCGGAGATGGGCAGCGGGGCGGCGCGGGAAGGCGGGTGGCGGCGCGGGAGGGCCCGCCCCGGGCTTCGACGGGCCGGCGGCGGGGGATGCGGCCGGGCCAACGGAGGCGTGACACGTGGCGGCGGCGTCTAGCCGGACATGTCCATCGGTGGGATTTTGTCCGGCGGCGGTGGGTGGAGATTTTTAGGGGTTAGGGGAAGAGGAGATCCGAGATTGAAATGAAGGGGTCTATTTATAGAGGTAGAGGGAGCTAGGAAGCTCCAAATGAGGTGCGGTTTGCGGCCACGCGATCGTGATCGAACGATCTAGATGATGGAACAGGTTTGGGTGGGTTTTGGGCCACTTTGGAAGGGTGTTTGGCTGCAACACACACGAGGCCTTTTCGGTCCCTCGGTTAACCGTTGGAGTATCAAACGAAGTCCAAATGGCACGAAACTTGACATGCAGTCTACCGGTAGTAAACCAAGGCCGCATGACAAGTCTCGGTCCAATCCGATAACGTTTGACACACACACACGAAAAGAGGTAGAAAGGGACACTAGAGGACATAGGAGCGTCGGAATGAAAAACAGACAACGGGGAAAATGCTCGGATGCATGAGACGACACGTATGCAAATGCGATGGACATGATGACATGATATGAGATGCATGACAAAGACAAAAACACATGGAGACAAAAACCCGACAACGATGAAATAACATAACTTAGTACCGGAAACGGCAAGAGTTGGAATACAATTAAGGTAAATTACATCCGGGGTGTTACACTTCTCCCTGGTTTTTTCTCCCCGAAAGTGAATATATGGAGTCAGGGTTGAGGTCGGTGGAGCGTTAGGGGGCCCACGAGACAGGGGGCGCGCCCAGGTGGGTAGGGTGCGCCCCCACCCTCGTGGACAGGTGGAGGCCCCCTCTGACATGGATCTTCCTTCCAGTATTTTTTATATATTCCAAAGTAATTCTCCGTTGATTTTTAGGTCAATCCGAGAACTTTTATTTCTGCACAAAAATAACACCATGGCAATTCTGCTTAAAACATCGTCAGTCCGGGTTTGTTCCATTAAAATCATGCAAGTTAGTGTCCAAAACAAGGGAAAAAGTGTTTGGAAAAGTAGATACGACAGAGACGTATCAACTCCCCCAAGCTTAAACTTTTGCTTGTCCTCAAGCAATTCAGTTGATAAACTGAAAGTGATAAAAAAACTTTTACAAACTTTGTTTGCTCTTGTTGTGGTAAATATGTAAAGCCAGCATTCAAGTTTTCAGCAAAGATTATGAACTAACCATATTCATAATAACATTTAGGTCTCATGTTTACTCATATCAATGGCATAATCAACTAGCGAGCAATAATAATAAATCTCGGATGACAACACTTTCTCAAAACAATCATGATATGATATAACAAGATGGTATCTCACTAGCCCTTTCTAAGACCGCAAAACATAAATGCAGAGCACCTTTAAAGATCAAGGACTGACTAGACATTGTAATTCATGGTAAAAGAGATCCAGTCAAGTCATACTCAATGTAAACTAACAGTAATGGATGCAAATGACAGTGGTGCTCTCCAACTGGTGCTTTTTAATAAGAGGATGATGACTCAACAAAAAAGTAAATGGATAGGCCCTTCGCAGAGGGAATCAGGGATTTGTAGAGGTGCCAGAGCTCGGTTTTGAAATAGATATGAATAATATTTTGAGCGGCATAATTTCATTATCAACATAACAACCGAGAGATGGCAATATCTTCCATGCTACACACATAATAGGCGGTTCCCAAACAGAATGGTAAAATTTATACTCCCCCTCCACCAACAAGCATCAATCCATGGCTTGCTCGAAACAACGAGTGCCTCCAACTAACAACAGTCCTGGGGGAGTTTTGTTTGCAATTATTTTGGTTTGATTTGCATAAAGCATGGGACCGGGCATCCCGGTGACCAGCCATTTTCTCATGAGTGAGGAGCAGAGTCCACTCCTCTTGAGAATAACCCGCCTAACATGGAAGATACAGACAGACCTAGTTGATACATGAGCTATTCGAGCATACAAAACAGAATGTTTATTTGAAGGTTTAGAGTTTGGCACATACAAAATTTACTTGGAACGGCAGGTAGATACCGTATATAGGTAGGTATGGTGGACTCATATAGAATAACTTTGGGGTTTATGGAATTGG
>NC_053027.1:339918021-339952740 GCF_003073215.2 Triticum urartu | reverse complement strand
AGAAATAAAAAAACTGGAGAAAAAAACTGAGAAATGATAGGAAAGAAACTCGATACAAAGCCCTTTCAATACTGGACGAGCCCACTCCCTTGTGGCTAGTTGTAAGAGAGCTCCTATGCGCCACTCGTTGCGGCGAATTGTCGAGCGGACGCACAGGCGCGTCTCCAGCTGGGCCAGCCCATTGGCGCAACGCAGTGAAAAGTCCAAAAGAAATCCGCTCGAGGGAGCGATCGAACCAGGACCTCCATCTTTGTACGCACGAGCCTAGCCAACACGAAAGACAAGCTTTCTTGGTTTTCCTTGGCGAAGCTAAATGTAATGTAGATCCGAACATTTTCTCGAATTCCTAACACAAAAATTATTTTGATAAAGTGTTTTTTAAAAAGCGAACACTTTCCAAAATTTAGAAGAAAAAGTAAAAAGCTTGAACAAAGTTTCGATAAAATGAACTCTTTTTAAAGTCCCGAACATTTTTTGAATTTAGAGAACAAAATTTTGAAATCAAGAACAAAATTTGAACGTGAACATTTTTTAAAGCACACTTTTTTTAATCTTGAGAACAAAATTTTGAAAACGTGAACAAAATAATTGAAGTCTGGTACATTATATTAATTTTGAAAGTTTTGAACTTTTTTGTGTAACGAGAACAATTTTTGAATTTTGAGAACATTTTTAAAAAAACTGAACATTTTATGGAAAGGCAAACAAAATTTGAATATTTTGAAAAAAAAAGAGAAAAGAAAAAGGAAATGAAATAAGAAACAAAAGAAAGAAAACAAACAGAAAAAAACGAAAAAAGAAGAAAAGAAAAAAGAAACAGAAAGGAATTTGCAAATCTGAAGAACAAAAAGGAAATAGAAAGAGAAGAAAAAGGAATTGAAAAATGAAATAAAGAAACAGAAAAAGAAAAAAACAGGTTCAAGAACCTTCTGGAAGGTTCCCAAAACCGGTCAGGAACCTTCCGGAAAGTACCCAAACCGGATACTGTAGCACGTGTGCTATCTCATTGTTGGGCCGGCCCATCATGATCGCTAGGTCGCTCGCCTCTGTGCATTAGCTCAACATTCTGCCGCAACGAGCGTCCGTTAGGATATTCCTAGTCATAAGACTAAGTTACGTCTCAGTACGGGCTATAAATAGGCTTGTCTAAATAAATGGCGATATATAGGCCGGATGTGCCGAAAATCTATGTGGGCCACAGCCCATTGTCTCTCCCGAGTTTATTAGGTCTTTTTCCGTCTATTATGTTTTCCAACGATTTTTGTTTGGTTTTTTTTGTCGTTTTTAACTTTCTGTTTCGTTTTATATCCCTTTTTACCTTTTCCAGAACTTTTTTTTTTGAACTTTCTGATTTGTTTTGAAATCACAAACATACTCATTTTCACGAAATTGTTTAATGTTCTTTTAGAATTTTCATATTCTCGAACTTCTTTCAATTTTTCTGAACTTGTTCCAAATGTTTATATTTGTTTTCATTTATTTTCCAATCCGCGTATATTGTTTCAATTTTTATGATATTTTTCCAAATTCTTGGTCTTTTTTGGTGGATTTCATTTTCCAACGAATTTTGCTTGGTTTTTGTTTTTTTGTCGTTTTTAACTTTCAGTTTCTTCTTTTTCCCTTTTCCTCTTTCAAGAACTTTTTTTGAACTTACAATTCTTATTTTCATGAAAGTTTTTCATTTTCTGTTAGAATTTCCAGATTCACGAACTTCTTTGAATATCTTTGAACTTGTTCCAAATTCTTGATATTTGTTTTCAATTTTTTACCAATCCACGATTATTTTTTGAAATTTTTATAAACTTTCTCCAAATTTGTGTATTATTTTGAACTTTAGTGATTTTTTTTTTCAAATTTTATGAGCTTTATTCTTATTCCTGAACTATTTTTAATCTTTTGTGCATTTGCAATTTCTTCCACTTTTTTTTCTATTGTTTGTGAACTTCATTTTAAAATTATGTGATTTTTTTTTCCTTAGGGTCCGTTCGGCAATCCACCGGATCCTCAAAATCCATGGATCTGGGGAGCACTGTTTTGCCCACTCCGAGATTTCTAGTTGCAGCTCTGTATGCTCCGGGAGCGTAGGGACACCGAATGGGTCCTTAGTCGCAAACAAATTTTGGATATTTTTAAACTTTTTCAAATTCATGGACTTATTCAATTATTCATGAAATTTTTTCAATCCACGAACATTTTCAGATTTATGAACTTTTTTACAACTTTCTTGAACATATTTGAAATTTATGATTTTTCCCAAAACATCTTAGTAACCGGAATACTCAAGAAGTAATAGTAAGAAACCACCATTTACTAGTAGAATGTCTGTGCATTGCTACAGGCAAATGATAATAAATAAATTAAGAGGCAACTATACCTAAAAAAAATCTCGTGCCCGCCACTTTTATTTTTGACCATCAGATCGATATCCAACGTTTAGGGGCATGCCACCAAATGTTCATCTTCCTCCCACACCATCTTCCTCCTCTCCCATGACGGCTCCTCCTCCTTTCCCGTGGCCTATGCAGGCCTAACCGCCTGCCTCCACCCTCTGTGGTCGCCTGCTATCGCTGCCTTGCCCTCGCATCGACCTCCCCCATCGTCGTCTTGCCCCCCCTATTATGTTTCGGACTTGCTCTCGCCGGCTCCCACTCGTACACGGCTCAGCATCACCGTCCCCACTTTCGGCCTCGTGCAAAGAAAAAAGTGACTAACACAAAAAAATCAGGCTTGTGAGATTTCGCAAAACCGATAAATCAAATAACGATACTTTCAGATACGTACTTCATGTTGCAAATTTATCATCATAAGTGACTAATCAATGAACAATTATTTGATGTCACAATGATGTAATTTGTCCTTCACCTGAAGATCCACATGAAGCACAATCTCTTCTATCATTTTCTTTACCAAATCAATTACAACCTATGTTCCAAAAAATGGAAGTGATTGTACAAATTTATCAGTTACACGTGTCTAGTGGCTTGTCCTCTTTGTCACCAGACTACACCAAACATTGAGCTTCAAAATAACCCCAACAATCATCCTAAATGAGTTTACCATCTTCCTCGACAACAATTGTGTGGAGCTGCCAAAGTTGCGGACTTTAAAAAAATACAATGAATATGAGCATTGATGGAAAGGGAACATTTGCAACACGATGGCGATCTAACCTTGGGGTGCAACTTTGCTTTCATCCTATGCCAACTCCTTTGGTGTCTACCTCCTTTCTCTCAGCTTCATCACCTTCCTCCCTCCTTCCACATCCCCCTCGTCTTTCTCCTTCGCTTGTCGCATCATCTCCATCGGTGTCTATCATTCGTATCCCCTAGCTTGCTACCATCATTTCCTCCTACTCCAGCTCGACAAGTGTGTCTCAACTGTTGGGGAACGTAGTAATTTCAAAAAAATTCCTACGCACACGCAAGATCATGGTCGAGTGTCTTCAAGGTGGTCGAGTGAGCACATCTTCATGGTCGAGTGGATGATGGTTTCTCTTCGACTGCTTCTGATTCTTTGTAGAGATGTCCTTGGGGAGGGTATGTTGGACATATCCATGACCCTACCCTAGGTACATAGCTTCATCATTAGCCCCCGAATGGATCAGGGTTTGAGTGAGGAAGGAGTTGGGAACACTTCCGACCCATTCTTTGTGCTATGAGTATATCTTGTTCTGGAACAATGAGTTGAGGTGACGACGTCGACTCCTTTCTCAGTCGCCTTGGTCCATTCTTGGTTTTTGACGAGTGAATTTTCACGGTAGAATTCCGAATGATGATGTAGAGGATGTTTGTCTTCAGTCTGACAGGTCGCTCTGCTCTCCGCGGATTTCGCGGGATTTGAATTTTGGGAAGCGCGCCAGACGGACGAAACCGAGGTTATCAGGATGGATTAGGCTAGTCTCCTCGATCCCCGCGCCACCTTTTTGGCCACGTGCTGCGCGCGCAACTGTTGCGGGATTTTTTTAGATCGTCTGGGTCCACCAGCCAGTCACTGGGGTGACGACCTTATAAAAGGCCCCGGACCAGGCCTCTGCCCTGTGCACTCCCATTCTCTCTTCTTCTTCTTCTTCTTCTTCCGATCTCTCCGCCACGCTCGCTTCCGCTCTCGTCGCCGGACTCTCGCTCGAGCTCAACCCGTTGCCATGGGGAAAGAGAAGACGGTGGCGCTGGAGCGCGCGAAGAAGGCAACCGCGAAGGTGAAGGGCAAGCGGACCAGCCGGGGCGGATCCTCGTCGAGATCCGGCCTGCCGCCGGGCTGGATGCAGGGCGACTGGATCCGCTCGACAATCACCCAGGACGACCTCGATGACCTGGTGGAGGGGGGACTGATCCCCCACAAGTCGGCACGGCTCCCGGGGAATGAAACCGAGCCGCAGCCAAGGGAGGGTGAGTGTGTTCTCCTTGACACCCACGTAGATCGCGGATTCTCACTGCCTCCCCATCCTTTCTTCCGGGGTTTTTTGAACTTCTTTGGGGCTCAACTTCACCATTTCACTCCAAACACCATAGTCTATCTAGCTGCTTTTGTGTCGATGTGTGAAAATTTCTTGGGCTGTCAACCGCACTGGGGTCTTTTCAAACACATCTTCACCTGCCGCTCCCAGTCGGTCAAAAAGGCCAAATTGAGTGACAGGAAGACACAAGTGCTCCAGATGTCCGGAGGTCCGGGGATCCAGATGAGGAGCAAGAGTACCTTCCCGGCCATGATCCTCCCCGACTCGGTCCGGGGCTGGCAGTCGACTTGGTTCTACTGCAAGGATCAGCCGACCCCGGGTCAGTCGACTGGACTTCCTCCCTTTTCCTTGGCTCGAGTGGAGAAGCCCGCCCCCCTGAAGGTAGTTCCAGAAGAGAAGGCGCAGGTCAAGGTGCTGGTCGAGCGGGTCGTCCAACTTGTCCGCGACGGGGTGACCGGGATGGACCTGCTGGAGGTCTTTCTCGGTCGACACATCCAACCGCTTCAGGCGTGTGATCATCCGATGTGGATGTACTCTGGGCTCGAGGATTCCACTCGGATCCACCCGGAGGATGTCAGCGAGGATACCTTGGAGAAGTGGTTGATGGGGATCACCAGTAACCAAGACAACCCTCGGGGGTCTAGGAGGGTGATTCCATTCGACAACTCGCACCAGCCGGAGCAGGTATAATTCTGTTTTATCAAGTATCTTTCTGATTCACCGTGTGATATCTTGTTTATGGTCGACTGAATTTCCTTTGATCGTTGTCCTTTCAGGCCCTCATCGACATGTACTCAATGCCCAACGGAGTGCAGGACCAAGACGCCGAGGAAGAAGCGAGCGGGGGCGAGAGCGGCGAGGAGCATTCGAATGCCAAGGAGGACGAGGAGAGCGAGGAATCGACTGATGACGAAGAAGTCGACTCACCTCCTCGCAGGGAGAGGAGATCCAAACACGCTCACGACCCGGCGAGCGCTCCGGACTTGGTGGCCGCGCCGATTGGTCAGTCTTCGAAGCGTCCCAGGACGTCTTCCCCAACGCTGACTGAGAAGGCTCCAAAGCAGTCCAAAGTTGCGCCGCCTCCAGCACCGAAAGCTCCGAAAGCCAACTCCTCCAAACTGCCAAAAGCTTTGCCCAGGATCAAAGTGACCGTTCGTACTATCTCCGGGTAACCATCTGACTTGTCCTTTTCATCGACTCGATTACCAGACGTAACCGATTGAATGTGGGTCTTTGCAGTGCTGCTACGTCAGGAACCTCTTCTTTCCAGTACCGGGACGAGGAAATGGAAGATGCGGTAACCTCCAACCCAGGTATAAACTCTTGCGATTTTGTTCTTGATTCTTTGGTCGATTGCGTTCGAGTGGTTCACTTGGGGTCGAATGATCTGCCTTGCAGCTCCACCCAACATCATCGATCTTCCAGATGACGATGAAGATGTGGCTCTTAAGCCCAGGAAGAGCAAGAAGGTAGCGGCTGGTAGGATGTCTCGGCAAGAACCCACTACGACACCTCCCGTCCGTCAACCTAAAGACGCGGGCAGGGCCTCTGTGACCTTTGCTGCACCCTTGTCGAGTGAGCACCCCACGCCGCCGACTGCGCCTGTGATTCCTTCAGTCGTCCAACTCCACACCACGGAGCTCCAAGCCGCCGCACCTGGGTCAACTGCTCACTTTTTCACCAGCTATCCAGTCCCGGACAACCAGTCGGAAGCAGCTGCGGAAGCCATCTGATAGGCTGACATGATGATGGAGCGGGTGAAGACGGTGCATGAGAACAGCCAGGCTGCCTACGACGCCAGTGCTGCCCTTCGGGCCAATATCCAGGTGAGTAGACTTTCCGACTGTTTTTGCTTTGTGAGGAAGTGTTACTCGAAAAAATCTTCTTCTACATAATCTGATGTTGTTTGCGTCGAATTAGAGCACCCATTGGGTGTTTTGTTGTTTTTGGTAGTTTCGATCTTCCACTCGGTCTGGGCGAGTGGGATCTGAACCGGTGGGGGCACGCTAAGTGCACCCACTGGGTGTAGTCCCCGAGACCGCGGTCGACTGCTGGCAATCGACTGGGGTCTGAGTTCTTCTTTCTTTTCTTTTTTACTCCTTACACTCGACTCAGGCGGGCAGGTCGAGTAGGATCCGAACCGGTGGGGGCACGCCGAGTGCACCCACTGGGTGTAGTCCCCGAGACCGCAGTCGACTGCTAGCAGTCGACTGGGGTCTGAACAACTTTTTTTTTCTGGTCCGTGCGGACCGGTCGAGTTGAGTCTTAGTCAGCAGGGGCACGCCAAGTGCACCCGCTGGGTGTAGCCCCTGAGACCGCAGTCGACTGTGTGCAGTCTGCTGGGGTCTAAGCGAACTTCTTTAGGTTTTATTCACTCGGAAGTAAACATCCTTTGATCTTATCGACTGATCCGTCTTTTACCTTCTGCAGAAGTCTTGTGCTCTTATTTATAAGTTTGCTGAACTTGAGGAGAAGCAGAGGCAACTCAACCTCGACTTGGAATTAGCCCAGCAGAATCTGAAGAAAGCTCAAGACGAAGCCGCTGATATGGAAGGTAACTGGCTGTCGACTGACTTTCAATATATTTCTTTGATCTCTTCTTTGATTCGATTGTTTCTTTTGCAAAGAAAATGAAGTTGGCTCCAGAGAAGAAGGACTCAGACCTCGCCGCCGTGCAAAAAGCAGCCCAAGATAAAACTGCTCTCGCAGACCAGAAGCTTGCTTCAATCGGAACGCTGGAAGGAGAGGTGAACAAACTGAAACCTTGTCTTAATGAAGCTAACCACAAAGTGACAGGTCTGAAGAAGGACAAGGTCGTCCTGAATGAAAAGTTGGAGTCTGCGATCCGCAAGAGGAATGACACGGAAGCTTATCTGAGGACTCTTGCCAAGAAGCTTTATCTCACGCTGGAAGGTATTTCTTTTAATCCGACCGTGTTGATGCTTGCGATCGGATCTTGCTCGGTCGATTGACTAATTTTTGGCTGCAGAATTCTGCCAAGACTTTGACGAGGAAACCGGAAGGGTCGAGACGGGTCTGGACCCTATCGCTTCTCCAGTCTACGACAAAACTGCAATGAACGTGCTCCGACTGGAGTCCCGTATCACCAGCGCCACAAGCTACCTCGTGCGCCTGAAGGAGGTAGTCTCTCGAATCGACTCATCGCTTTGGCCGGGGCGATGCTTCAGAATGACCTGGAATCCCTGATGACTCGACTGAACGAGATCCCTGACCGAGTGCAAGAATGGAAGAAATCCTCCGCCCGGTGTGGTGCTGACGTGGCGCTGTCCTTGGTGCGAGTCCATTGCAAGGAGGCTCATGAAGACAAGCTGGCTGTGATCAAAGTCGCTAACACCAAAAAGCATGACTCCTAGTCCTTCATGGAGACTTTCATTGCTGCCGCCACTCGGATCGCTGATGGGATCGACCTGGACTCATTCGTGGAGCCTGCCAGCCCTCCCCCGGCCAAGTGAACAAACTTATGAAACTTGAATCTGCTTTAAATTTGCCTCGGAATGTTGAGTGATTGCTGTAACTGTTGAACTCCTTCGGGCTTGATGCCCGAGTACTTTTGATTTGCTGCTTGGAATTTTTAGGATTTCTCTGAATTTGGTTTATTTCCGAATGTGCTTGCGTTTGCCTTCGAATGGACTTTGCTTACTGCTTGGAATAGTCTTTGCGATGGAGACGCAGCTCTGAGGTGGCGGCTCCAGTCGACCTGCGCCTCGTCGTCCTCGCGGATAGGGATGGAGCGGGCGTTGTACTTGTGCCGTAGCTCCGAAGGAAAAGGTTGCAGTCGACTTGCACCTCGTCGTCCTTGCGGATAGGGGTATGTTTCGGACTTAGGCAAGCATTGGACTACAGCTAAGAGTCCCGAGTGGGAGGACTGCTCTCCACACGATAGGATTTTTTCAACTTAGGCGAGTACTGGACTACAGCTAAGTCTCCTAGTGAGAGAACTTAGGCGAGTACTGGACTGCAGCTAAGCCCCCGAGTGGGAGCATTGCTCTCCACTCGGTAGGATTTTTTCAAACTTAGGCGAGTACTGGACTACAGCTAAGTCTCCTAGCGAGGGAACTTAGGCGAGTACTGGACTGCAACTAAGCCCCCGAGTGGGAGGGTTGCTCTCCACTCAGTAGAATTTTTTTCAAACTTAGGCGAGTACTGGAATGCAGCTAAGTCTCCTAGTGAGAGAACTTAGGCGAGTACTGGACTGTAGCTAAGCCCCCGAGTGGGAGGATTGCTCTCCACTCGGTAGGATTTTTTCAAACTTAGGCGAGTACTGGACTGCAGCTAAGTCTCCTAGTGAGAGAGCTTAGGCGAGTATTGGACCGCAGCTAAGCCCCCGAGTGGGAGGATTGCCCTCCACTCAGTAGGATTTTTTCAAACTTAGGCGAGTACTGGACTGCAGCTAAGTCTCCTAGTGAGAGAGCTTAGGCGAGTACTGGACTGCATCTAAGCTCCCGAGTGGGAGGATTGCTCTCCACTCGGTAGGATTTTTTCGAACTTAGGCGAGTACTGGACTGCAGCTAATTCTCCTAGTGAGGGAACTTAGGCGAGTACTGGACTACTGCTAAGCCCCCGAGTGGGAGGATTGCTCTCCACTCGGTAGGATTTTTTCAAACTTAGGCGAGTACTGGAATGCAGGTAAGTCTCCTAGTGAGAGAACTTAGGCGAGTACTGGACTGCAGCTAAGCCCCCGAGTGGGAGGATTGCTCTCCACTCGGTAGGATTTTTTTAAACTTAGGCGAGTACTGGACTGCAGCTAAGCCCCCGAGTGGGAGGATTGCTCTCCACTCGGTAGGATTTTTTCAAACTTAGGCGAGTACTGGACTGCAGCTAAGTCTCCTAGTGAGAGAACTTAGGCGAGTACTGGACTGCAGCTAAGCCCCCGAGTAGGAGGATTGCTCTCCACTCGGTAGGATTTTTTCTTTTAAACTTAGGTGAAACGGATTCGCGACTAAGCCCACCCATTGGGGGATTTCAGAAGTAAATAAGAACACAACAATCGAATGATAGGACCATAAGCTCTTGTCTTTGATAAACAAATTACAAAGGTGTTTCTTATTACATTTTATTCAAACGAGTGCTTAAGTATAAAAGGGGCGGAGCAGCTCCGCGTTCCAAGCCCGTGGCTCGTCTTTCTGATGCTCAATACTATAAAGATGGTATGCTCCGTTGTGGAGAACTTTGGTGATGATGAAGGGCCCCTCCCAAGTCGGGGCAAGCTTGTGTGGTTTCTGTTGATCCACTCGAAGAACCAGGTCTCCTTCTTGAAAGGCTCGACCCCTCACATTTCTGGCGTGGAATCAACTCAAGTCTTGCTGATAAATGGTCGAGCGGATCAAGGCCATCTCTCTTTCCTCCTCTAAGAGATCAACTGAATCTTACTGGGCCTGCTCTGCTTCCTCTTTGGAGAAGAGCTCAACTCGGGGTGCATTGTGGAGCAGGTCACTTGGCATAACAGCTTCGGCTCCATAGACTAAGAAGAAAGGAGTTCGTCCGGTCGACCGATTAGGAGTTGTCCTTAAACCCCACAGAACTGACGGAAGTTCATCAACCCAAGCACCTGCCGTGTGTTTGAGATCACGCATCAGTCGGGGTTTTAGTCCTTTGAGAATTAGGCCATTGGCTCTTTCTGCTTGTCCGTTCGACTGCGGGTGAGCGACAGAAGCATAGTCGACTCGAGTGCCCTGAGAGGCGCAGAAAGCTCTGAACTCATCGGAATCGAAGTTCGATCCGTTGTCCGTGATGATGCTGTGTGGGGCTCCATATCTGAATGTCAATTCTCTGATAAAACTGACAGTGGTGCTAGCATCAAGGTTCTTGATAGGTTTAGCTTCGATCCATTTGGTAAACTTGTTGACTGCAACAAGCACATGAGTGAAACCGCTCCTGCCAGTTCTCAGTGGTCCAACCATATCCAGTCCCCAAACAGAAAAGGGCCAGATGAGGGGGATGGTCTTCAGGGCTGACACTGGCTTATGAGACATGTCGGAGTAAAACTGGCAGCCTTCACATCTGTCGACTATATCTTTCGCCATTTCATTTGCTCGTTATGCTTTAGCCACGATGGCCCGAGAGGACGCATGATGACCACAGGTCCCCGAGTGGATGCCATTGAGGATCATTCGACCTTCTTCTGGTGTTATGCATTTCTGACCGACTCCAGTCACGCTTTCCCTGAACAGCTGCCCTCTTATCACAGTAAAGGCCTTGGATCGACGGACGATCTGTCGAGCCTCTTCTTCATCCTCTGGGAGTTCTTTCCTGAGGATGTACGCAATGTAGGGCACCGTCCAGTCGGGAGTAATGGCCAGAACCTCCATGATCAGGTCGACCACGGCTGGGACCTCGACTTCAGTCGGATCTATGGTGCTCTTAGGTTGCAGGGGCTCTTCAGTAAAAGGATCTTCCTGAACTGTCGGCGAGTGAATATGCTCCAAAAACACATTGCTGGGAATGGCTTCTCTCTTGGAACCTATCTTTGCCAAATCGTCGGCTGCTTGATTTTTCAGTCGAGGTATGTGGTGGAGTTCTAACCCCTCAAACTTCTTCTCAAGCTTTCTCACTGCGTTGCAGTAACCAGTCATGGCTGGGCTTATGACGTCCCACTCCTTCATTACTTGATTAACTACCACATCTGAGTTGCCATAGACCATGAGGCGACGGACGCCGAGTGATATGGCCATGCGCAACCCATACAGGAGTGCTTCATATTCTGCTTCATTGTTGGAGGAATCAAAGTGAATCTGGAGGACGTATCTGAGCCTGTATCCTCGGGGGGATACCAGAACTACTCCAGCACCAGAACCGTTCAACATCTTGGATCCGTCAAAGAACATGGTCCAGTGCTCAGAGTGAATTTGAGTCGGCAGTTGCTGTTCGACCCACTCTGCGAGGAAATCTGCTATTGCTTGGGACTTGATTGCTTTCTTTGCCTCAAACTTGATATCCAAGGGAAGGAGTTCAATCGCCCATTTGGCCACTCGACCAGTTGCATCTCTGTTGTGCAGAATCTCTGACAATGGAGCGTCGCTGACGACTGTAACAGAGTGATCCGAGAAATAGTGTGCAACCTTCTTCGTGGTCATGTAAATCCCATAGACAAGCTTCTGATAATGAGGATATCTCTGCTTTGACGGGGTCAGGACTTCAGAAATATAATAAACTGGGCGTTGAACCTTATAAGCTTTTCCTTCTTCTTCCTGCTCGACCGTAAGTATTGTACTGACGACTTGTCCAGTGGCTGCTATATAAAGCAGTAGAGGCTCTTTGCTGATTGGAGCAGCAAGCACCGGCTGGGTGGAAAGCAGGGCTTTTAGCTCTGCAAATGCTGCATCAGCTTCTGGGGTCCACTCGAACTTGTCTGATTTCTTCATCAGTCGGTAAAGAGGCAACGCCTTTTCACCGAGGCGAGAAATGAATCGACTTAGGGAGGCCAAGTAACCAGTAAGCTTCTGGACATCATGCACACGCACAGGGCGTTTCATTCAGAGTATAGCGCCTACTTTCTCTGGGTTAGCATTGATTCCTTGTTCAGAAACAAGAAAACCGAGTAACTTTCCGCCTGGAACTCCAAACGTGCACTTTGATGAATTGAGCTTGATATCATACCTTCTGAGGTTGGCAAAGGTTTCACCAAGGTCAGTCAGTAGGTCGGAACCTTTACGTGACTTGACCACAATGTCATCCATGTATGCTTCCACATTCCGACTGATCTGAGTGAGCAGGCACTTCTGAATCATCCGCATGAATGTGGCTCCGACGTTCTTCAAACCGAATGGCATTGTGACATAACAGAAGCACCCAAACGGGGTGATAAAAGCTGTCTTTATTTTGTCGGGTCCATACAGACGGATCTGGCGGTACCTGGAGTAGGCGTCCAAAAAGGACAAACGCTCGCACCCTGCAGTCGAGTCGACTATCTGATCGATGCGAGGGAGAGGGAAGTGATCTTTCGGGCAGGCCCGATTGATATGCTTGAAATCAATACACATGTGAAGTGAGTCGTCTTTCTTTGGGACCATGATAACATTGGCTAACCACCCAGAGTGATAAATCTCTCGGATAAACTCAGCTGCCAAAAGCCGAGCCACCTCTTCACCAATTGCCTTTCTTTTCTAGACGGCGGACCGTCGAAGATGCTCTTTGACTGGTTTCACCTCCGGGTCGACTCGCAAACGATGCTCAGCCAGTCCCCTGGGAACACCGGCATGTCAGAAGGCCTCCATGCAAAGATGTCCCAGTTCTCACGGAGGAACTGGATGAGCGCTTCTTCCTATTTGGAGTCGAGTGTGGTTGAAATGTGAGTCGGAGCTGCATTGGGATCCGTCGGGTGAATGTGAATCGACTTCGTTTCACCAGACGACTGGAATGCTGAATCTGTGGCTGGCTTCTTGGCTCGCAGCAAGTCACTCGGATCTGCATTTTTCTGGTATTCTTGCAATTCTACCACAGCCATCTGGGCATCGGCGATCTTTGAGCCCTTTTGGAAGCATTCTTCTGCCTTCTTCCGGTTACCAGAGATAGTGATCACTCCTCTAGGACCAGGCATCTTCAGTTTGAGGTACACGTAACATGGTCGAGCCATAAATCGTGCATAAGCTGGCCTGCCTAGAATTGCATGATAAGCACTCTGGAAATCCACAACTTCAAACGTCAACTTTTATTTGCGGTAATTTTTGGAATCACCGAAAACCACGTCGAGTGCAATCTGACCGAGGGATGCAGCCTTCTTGCCTGGAATGACCCCATGGAAACTCATATGGCTTTCGCTGAGTTTGGACATCGGAATGCCCATTCCTTTCAACGTTTCTGCATACAGTATGTTCAGGCCACTGCCACCGTCCATCAGGACCTTTGTCAGTCAAGTGCCTTCAACCACCGGGTCGACCACCAGTGCTTGCCTCCCAGGGGTGGCGATGTGTGATGGATGATCAAACTGGTCGAATGTAATGGCAGTCTGCGACCACTTCAAGTAACTGGGTGTCACCAGAGCGACCATGTTCACTTCCCTGTTGATGACTTTCAATCGACTTTTGCTCTCAACGTCAGCAACAATCATCAGAGTGGAATTCACGTGGGGATAACCATCATCATCCTCTCTCTCATCCTCAGCCTTGTCTGCCTCCTTCTCCTTTTCCTTGGGCTGTTTCTCTCGGAACTGCTGGATTAGGAGCCGACACTGCCGAGTGGTGTGCTTCAGGTAAATGAAATTACCTTCTTCATATTTTTTGGTGTGGATATGGCACGACAGATCCAACACATCATTTCTATCTTGATCTTTTACTTTCTTGGGGTTCCACGGCCCTTTGGGCTTCTCCTTGAACTTTCCTTGAACCACAGCCAAGGCTTCACCCAGAGCAGCTGGCTCGGCCTTGCGCTTCTGTTTCTGACCAGAGTTTCCTCCTCCGACTTCGTGGGCGACTACTTTGTGCTTGCCACTCCGGAGTCGCTCTTCTTCTTCACCATTGGCATACTTGGTGGCAATTTCCATCATCCGAGCCAGAGTCATATTTCCTGTCCGGCCGAATTTCATATTCAACTCCCGATACCTGACGCCTTCCTTAAAGGCACAAATTGCCTGATGATCTGACACATCTTCTACCGTGTGGTGTAGGGTGATCCATCTCTGGATATAATCCCTCAAAATTTCATTCGGTTTCTGAACACAACACTGTAATTCTGTCAAACCTGCCGGCCGTTTGCAAGTGCCCTCGAATGTTCTGACAAACACTCGGGCGAGATCTTCCCAAGTATAGATGCTGCCAGGCGCTAACTGATTCAGCCATTCTCTAGCCGAGCCCTCCAACATCAGAGGAAGGTGTTTCATGGCCACTTCATCATTGCCGCCACCAATCTGGACAGCCACTCGGTAGTCTTCAAGCCAAGTGTCAGGCTTGGACTCTCTGGTGAACTTACTAACTCCAGACGCCAACCTGAAGTTGGGGGGAATCACCGCAGCTCTGATAGCTCTGCTGAAGCACTCTGGACCAGAGACATGCACCCTGTTGCTAGTTTGCGGATCTCTGTCATGGCCCTCTCGGTGAGCTCTGTTTCTGTCGACCAAGCCCTGCACGAGAATAGATCTCGCATCAAAGCCTGGCTCCCTGGGGTCGACTGGAATACCTCTTCCGACACTGTGAGGGCGTCTGTCTTCATGTGGCCGAGGCACGTATGACCCACTCCTTGGAGGAGGCGTGGGCACTCGACGACGATCATCGCGATCAGCACGACGATCATACTGCTCTCGGTTTCTGTACTAATCACGCCGATCTCCACGTCCCTCACGCCTCGGGGGCGATCTCGGGCTATGGGCCGACTGAATTGTGTCTGCGACCATGGATCTGCTATGGATCCTATTCCGCGACTGAGACACGACCGTATTCTGCTCTCCCGCTGCCCGGAGCAAGGCTCTGATCTGCACCAGACCTCGGCCAGCTTCTGATTGGGAAGGTTGGATCGACCCTACTATCCGGGCAGCAGCTACTAGATTCTGGATTGGTGTTCGGTATACCTGAGTCGGAGGTGGAAAAAGATGGCGTCGACTGGACTCAGGAGCACGTTGTCGAGCGCGATCGTCGAGTGCGCGCTGGAGGTTCTCCAGTCGAGTGCGCTCAGCCAGGTTGGCCAAGCGCGCCTGCTCCCAGGCCTGGGCCTCAGGGGTTTCTCCAACTATAGGAGTATGCAATGCATCCATGTTCCGGCGGCGAAGTTCCTCCCTCTGCTGCGAGGAAAGGGGTTCGGGGCGGTACTCCTCATGAGCACGCAAGGGATCGCTGTTCCCGTCGCCTCCGTCTTCACGGTTGAAGCCAGGAGGGCTGCATGGTCCGTTGATCATCAAAACTTCTGCCGTCGGGTCGCTGCTGTCGCACTCGGATGCGGTCTCTACGGAGCCAGTCGACAGATCGAACAAGCCGTAGAGAGTTTCGTCGGGCTCGATCGCCACGACTTGAGGGGTGGCCGACTAGCGGGCCACCGTATGCTTCACCCACTGCTGAAGCCTCGACCGACCGGTGCGTTTGCTCTGGCGGGTCACAGGAAGGGGGAAAGCTGCTGGAGTCAACTGGTACTGGGTCGACGGTTGCCGTAGGAGAACGCCGCGGACGCACGCGCGAAAGTGCGTCGCCCCGCGGGCGGGGAGTGCGTCGGCGTCGAGTGGTGCCTCCTGAAGCCAAGCGGAGTCGTCGGCGACAAACACGAGCGTGCCGAGACGGATCTCGCGGCCCTCAGCCAAACCTCCGCCTGGAACCATGATGAAGGGGATTGGAAAAATTGCAACTTCTCCAACAAGTCGCTAAGACACCTACCCCACGGTGGGCGCCAACTGTCGTGGTTCTAATACTGACAGTAGAATAGGGGGGTAGGAATGTAGAGGCAAGATCCTAGCTATGGAGGAGTTGTACACACGAGTTTACGAGCTCAGGCCCTTCTCGAAGGAAGTAAAAGCCCTACGTCTCAGAGCCCAGAGGCGGTCGACTGAATATATGTGTGTGAATTATAGAAAGTGCGAACCCTTGTCCCAGAGGAGGGGGTGGCTTATATAGAGTGCGCCAGGACCCCAGCTCCCCTCAGTTACACAAGGTTCAATGCTCATAAAGGAGGGGCGTTACTGGTAATGTCTGCAGTAAAGTGTTGTAAATGCCCATAAAGCTATGGTTTAAGTCCTGACCGTTGCAGAGTGGAGGGTTTCTCATCTTCTAGTGGTCGAGTGTCTTCAAGGTGGTCGAGTGAGCACATCTTCATGGTCGAGTGGATGATGGTTTCTCTTTGACTGCTTCTGATTCTTTGTAGAGATGTCCTTGGGGAGGGTATGTGTAACAGCCCGGATATGATTTACCTAATATGTAATCCAACTCTTGCCGTTTCCGGCGCTAAGTTATTTTATTTTCTCGGGTTCGGGTTTTTGTCTCCATGTGTTGTTGTCATTGTCATGCATCTCATATCATGTCATCATGTGCATTGCATTTGCATACGTGTTCATCTCATGCATTCGAGCTTTTTCCCCGTTGTCCGTTTTGCATTCCGGCGCTCCGTTCTCCTCCAATGGTCATTTCTACCTTTCTTTCGTGTGTGGGGATTAAACATTTCCGAATTGGACCCAGACATGCCAAGCGGCCTTGGTTTACTACCGGTAGACCGCCTGTCAAGTTTCGTACCATTTGGACTTCGTCTGATGCTCCAACGGTTAACCGAGGGACCGAGAAGGCCTCGTGTGTGTTGCAGCCCAACACCCCTCCAATTTGGCCCAAAACCCACCAAAACCCTCTCCATCATCTAGAGCGTTCGATCACGATCACGTGGCCGAAAACGGCACCTCATTTGGACCCTCCTAGCTCCCTCTATGCCCATATATACACCACCCTCCGAAATTCACGTCTCCTTCCTCCCCGAAACCCTAGCCCGCTCCTCTCCAGCCGCCGGACATGTCCGAAGCCTAGCCGGACACGTCCGCCGCCGGCCCGCGCCAATTGCCGCAAGCCACGTGGCGCCCCCGTGCCCACTTCGCTGTCACCCGCCGCGTGCCCGTGAGGCCCGTGCGGGGCCTTCCCCGGCCCGGCCCGGCGCGCCGCCTGCCTCCCTCATCACCCGACCCCGCCGCCATCTCCGTCAACGCCGGCACCCGGAGCCCGCGCCGGCCACCGCCACCATCATCGGCGAGCTCCGCCGCGGTTCCCCGACTCCGGCGCGCCGCCCCGCCCCGCGCGCCTCGTCGCCCGACACCGCCGCGGCCGAACCCCGCCTCCGCCAGCCACCTCGTCGCCGGTGGGAAGCCCGGCCACCGCCGCAACTCCGGCCACTCCGTCCTCGCCCGCCGTCGCCGTCGTCTACAGGGTTTCCGGCGAGATCCTCCTCCGCCTCGGGAAGCATGCGGATCTGGATATGAGGATATATCTCGGTTGACTTTTTGCCTCAAACCCTAGATTAATTGCTATGTTCGTCGTGCCGTAACTTTGCGTCCATAGCTCCGTTTTGGGCATATAGCATATCAAAATTTTCGTTTCAGAGAGCACATCATTTCATCTCATTGCATCATTTTCATTTGAGTTCATTTTGATGCCCAAAATGCTGTTGGAAGAATGCTATTTGAGATAATTGTCAGATCTGCTGCACCAATTAGATATTTGTCATTTTTGCCATGTTTAATGTGTGCATGATATGCCCCTGAGCTCTACATGAGTTTTGTTATATGTTTTTCCATCTTTCCACAGGTGCGACCCATGTATTTTTGTGATGTGTGTGGTGACTAGCACAAGCTTGCAAAGTGGTGCATTCGTTAATACTGATTTCAGGGACCTAGCAATTCCACTAAGTCCTTGATCTGTTTATCTCAATATGCCATATGTTCATGTTGTTTCCTAGTGATCCGTGCCTCTTTTGAGGATGATCAGTAAGGATGTTTTGTTAATATTGTAGTGCTCTATCCATCATGTCTTTGTTTGCTGTTATGGAGCAACCTAGCTTGAGTCAATCGAGCTCTACTTTTGCTATTTCGTGAATCTGGGCAGATTGTCTACTTGTTAGCGATTTTGCCGAGGATGTTGTAGTTGATCCGTGCTTGCTATGTTATTGGTCTTGCCATGTCTAGCTTGTATAATGTGTATTCTTGATGGGTGTATGCTTAGATTGTCATGATTTGGTCTGTAGTGAGTGCATCGAGCTTGTAAACATGCTTACTTGATATCTGATTTGCATGCTCCAGTTTTTCTCTAAGTCTGTGATGTGATTATGTTTTTGCCATGTTCACATGCTTGCAAATGTATTTTTTGATCCCTTTTGGCTCAAGGTCACTAAGGGACTTTTGTTAGGCTCTTTGAGTAGCTCCATGCCATGCTTTACTTTGCCATGATCAGGCCCTGTAGCATATAGTTTTCATGCTCCAAAGTGTGCTACCTGATCTGAAATTCCAGACAAGTGTTAATTTCACTAAGTCTGAAATCTGTTTACCAAATGCACTTTTGCCATGCTTGTTTGAACCTGTTTTTGGATGAATTGGCCGTAGCTCAGTGTTCATCTTTTGTTAAGCATCATGAATGGATCCCTGCCATGTATTTTGTTGTCATGTTTGAGTGCTGTAGCATGTTCATCTTGTTGCATTTAGATGGCTACTTGCTGTATATCGCAGACCGGTGCCATACTTGAATTGCTTGCCATTTCCAAACCGTGACTCCGATTCCGGCGTTCTTTATATCGTTTTCAAGTGAAATCATCTCACCTTTCCAGTGGCACACTTGGATTTCCAAGTTGAGGCCAGGTTCATTCATTCCTTGTTAAATCTTGCATATGCATCGCATCTCACATCCCGCATAGCATATCATGTTTGCATCATGTTGTTTGAGTTTGCACGTGGTTGATTGTGTTCCGTTTGCTTGTTTGTCTTGTTTGGGTAGAGCCGGGAGATGAGTTCGCTAATGAGGAGCCCGTTGAGTTTGCGTTCGAGGATCCAGTCAACTCTGACAACTTTGCAGGCAAGATGATCATACCCTCGAAATCACTTCTATCTTTGCTTTGCTAGATGCTCGCTCTTTTGCTATGCCTATGCTACGATGCCTACCACTTGCCTATCTTGCCTCCCCAAATTGCCATGTCAAACCTCAAACCCACCATGTCCTAGCAAACCATTGATTGGCTATGTTACCGCTTTGCTCAGCCCCTCTTATAGCGTTGCTAGTTTCAGGTGAAGATTGGAGGCCGTTCCTTGTTGGAACATTATTTACTTGTTGGGATATCATTATATTATCTTGTTATCTTAATGCATCTATATACTTGGTCAAGGGTGGAAGGCTCGGCCTCTCGCCTAGTGTTTTGTTCCACTCTTGCCGCCCTAGTTTCCGTCATATCGGTGTTATGTTCCCGGATTTTGCGTTCCTTACGCGGTTGGGTGATAATGGGAACCCCTTGATAGTTCGCCTTGATTAAAGCTTCTCCAGCAATGCCCAACCTTAGTTTTACCATCTGCCACCTAGCCTCTTTTTCCCTTGGGTTTCCGGAGCCCGAGGGTCATCTTATTTAAACCCCCCCGGGGCAGTGCTCCTCTGAGTGTTGGTCCGACTGAGTAGACTGCGGGGCCACCTCTGGGCAACTTGAGGTTTCGTTTTACTCGTAGGATGTCTCATCTGAGTGTGCCCTGAGAACGAGATATGTGCAGCTCCTATCGGGATTTGTCGGCGCATTCGGGCGGTGTTGCTGGATTTGTTTTAACTTGTCGAAGTGTCTTGTAGAACCGGGATACCGAGTCTGATCGGAATGTCTCGGGAGGAGGTCTATTCCTTCGTTGACCGTGAGAGCTTGTCATGGGCTAAGTTGGGACTCCCTTGCAGGGATTTGAACTTTCGAAAGCCGTGCCCGCGGTTATGGGCAGATGGGAATTTGTTAATGTCCGGTTGTAGATAACTTGAACCTTAACTTAATTAAAATGAATCAACTGTGTGAGTTACCGTGATGGTCTCTTCTCGGCAGAGTCCGAGAAGTGAACACGGTGTTGGAGTAATGCTTGCCACAGGTTGTTCTCTAGTTACTCATTCGCGCTTTGCCTTTATCTTCTCGCTCTCTTTTGCGAGCAGGTTAGCCACCATATATGCTAGTCGCTTGCTGCAGCTCCACATATTTTACCTTGCCTTGCCTATAAGCTTAAATAGTCTTGATTGCGAGGGTGCGAGATTGCTGAGTCCCTGTGGCTCACAGATTACTTCCAAAACCAGATGCAGGGCCTGATGACTCCGTTCCAGATGAAGCGCTTGAGCTCAAGTGGGAGTTCGACGAGGACTCACACCATTACTATGTGTCTTTCCCTGATGATCAGTAGTGGTGCCCAGTTGGGGCGATCGGGACCGTGTCGCATGTTGGGTTGCTCTTCTATTTTGGCGCCGTAGTCGGGCCATGAGTGTTTGGATGATGTAATGCTATTTATGTACTTTGTTTGACGTGGCGAGTGTAAGCCAACTATGTATCTCCCCTTTTATTATCTATATATTACATGGGATGTTGTGAAGATTGCCTAACTTGCGACATTGCTTTCAATGCGGTTATGCCTCTAAGTCGTGCCTCGACACGTAGGAGATATAGCCGCATCGAGGGCGTTACAAGTTGGTAATCAGAGCCTTCCCCGACCTTAGGAGCCCCCATTGCTTGATCGTTTTTAGCAGCCATTGTTGAGTCTATAAAAATGTTTTGAGTCATTTAGGAATTATATATCAGAGAGTTTAGGAATTCTTTTACTCCCCAGTCTCCTCATCGCTCTGGTAAGGCATCCTGACGTAGAGTTTTGACTCTTCTCTTCTCAAATTTCACTAAAAAAAATTTAGGATCACGCGGGTATCTTGGAATCGTTCCGATGGTTTTGTGATGAGAACATTGTTCTTGGTGCCTCCTGTCTTTAGGGGTTGTGGCAGTGTCCCGGGGAGTTGAGCTCCGAGGTGTTGTCGTCACAATTTTATCGTGCAGTTCTGGAATACCTGAGTTTAGTATGCCGACATTGAAAATCTCTTTTATGCAGTTCGTTGGTGAGATAACCTCGACGCCACCCAGTACTGGGGCGGGAGTTCGGGAGTATTGCCATAACTTGTATAACGGATGCCTTTCGAAGGTTGAGGTAGATGGTTTCCGAAGTTTTTCTCGGTTATGTGTTGAAGGATGGATACAGCTGGATGTAGGAATTGCTAGTTTTGGGTGAGATATTATGCTTCCCCTGTATCCTCAACACCTGATTGCATAACCGGAAAGGTTCAGGAGTTTCATAGGTGGAAATTTTTGTAGCTCTAGTTCTTCTTCCACGGATATTTGGTTTGAGATTGGGATTTCTTACCGAGTATTCGTTCTTGATCCGTACCTTGTTGATTTATTCCTCTACCTAAATTCTAAGTGGCTTCTCAATTTATGGATATGTGACCATTTCAAGTGGAATGCATTCGTTCATTTTGTTCGGATGTGAAGACTATATGTTGCAATTTCATTCTGTTGGATTCAGCTTCAATATTTAACTATCAATGTGCTAACAGTTGTCACCCTCTTCAGGATGGCTCCCGCTAAGAGCAACAATCAAAATCAGAATCAGGATCCGCCACCACCTCCACCTCCTCCGGAGGCATGGCAAGCTGTGATGGCCGCAACCAATGCAAACACGCAGTTGATCATGCAAATTCTTCAAGAGCGCAATCAAGCGAACCAAGGCAACCAAGGCAACAATCAGAATCACTTTGCTACACTCAACCAGTTCCTTGCTAACGGGCCAAAGACTTTCAGCAATTGTGTTGAGGCAACTGATGCTGACGATTGGCTCGTGGATCTGTGCAAGCACTTCGAGTGCAGTAACGTCAGGCCTGAGGACTTTGTCAAGTTCGCTTCCTTCCAACTCAAAGACCAAGCTGCAGAATGGTTCCAGCAGTACAAAGATTCCAGAGGAGGCCGTGTGATTACCTGGGATGAATTCCGTCAAGATTTCAAAGCTCATCATATCCCTCAGAGCGTGGTTGAAAGCAAGCGTGAGGAATTCCTCAACCTGAAGCAAGGCTCTTTGTCTGTCTATGACTACAACAAGTTGTTTCAGAAGCTCGCCCGCTTTGCTAAGCAGGACGTCCCTGACGAGAAGAGCATGATATACCAGTTCAGGGGTGGTCTTAGAGAAGAAATCCAGCTAGCTCTTGTCCTCTTTGAGCCCTTGAGGTACGACGAGTTCTACAACATGGCATTGAAGCAAGAGGCTGCTCAACTGAGGTGTGATGCTTCCAAGAAGCGAGTCAGAGATGCTACTCCTTCTTCCTCTACTCAAGTGGCCAAGCAGCAGAAGTATTGGCTTCCTCCTCCTCAGTTCCGTCAGTCATATCAGAAGAGCAAAGGTGGCAGTGTATCTTCCCACCCACCCAACCCTGGCTTTCAGAACAAGACTTCGTCTCAAGGTCCAAGATCGAGTGCTCCGTATCACCGTCCGCTTTCAGAGGTCACGTGCAACAAGTGCCAACAGAAGGGTCGCTATGCCAACAAGTGCTTCAACCAGAGGCGTCTCCCTCCTCCTCCTCCTCTGAGATCGGCAAGTACAGCTGTGGTCAAGCATAACCCCAAGCACGCCAAGGTCAACTTGATGAATGCAGCTCAGGCAGAGGACTCGTCAGATGTCATCATGGGTAACCTTCCTGTTAACGATGTTCCTGCAAAAGTACTTTTTGATACTGGTGCATCGCATTCTTTCTTGTCATGCCCTTTTGCATCAAAGCACAATGTTGATACTGAGGTCATGCCCAAAGTCATGCAAGTTGTTTCTTCCGGCAAGCTTTTGACTTCTAGTTTGGTTGCTCCTGATATCTCTATCACATTGGGCGACTACAAGTTTCTTTCTTCTCCGGTGGTTCTTGGCAACTCGGATATTGATCTTATTCTCGAAATGGATTGGCTTTCTAAGCACAAGGTGCATCTTGATTGTGCTGCCAGGCAGATTCAATTGACTCATTCGTCTGAGGATGTAATTGTCTTTGCTGCTCGTGATGATACCATCCGTCTGTTTTCTCTCAATGAGAAGGGTGAACTGGATGCTATCTCGCAAATTCCAGTCGTTTGCGAATATCAAGACGTCTTTCCAGAAGAGCTTCCAGGAATGCCTCCGCACCGGCCAGTTGAATTCGTCATTGATCTTGAGCCTGGCACGGAACCAATGTGCAAGCATCCTTACAAGCTCGGACCTGAAGAGTTGAAGGAGCTGAAGATGCAACTCGATATTCAAGAGCAAATGGGTCTCATCCGACCTAGTTCCTCTCCGTGGGGTTGTGGTGTTCTTTTTGTGAAGAAGAAGGATGGAACGGACCGACTTTGTGTTGACTACCGTCCATTGAACAAGAAGACCATCAAGAACAAATACCCACTTCCCAACATCAACGAGCTGTTCGAACAACTCAAAGGCGCCCAAGTATTCTCCAAGCTTGATCTCCGCATGGGTTATCATCAGATTCAAATCCGTGAGCAAGATATTCCCAAGACGGCTTTCAGGACAAGCTATGGTTCATATGAATACACTGTCATGTCTTTTGGCCTCGTCAACGCTCCTCCGACTTTCTCTCGCATGATGAACTTCATCTTCAACGCCTACACCAATGACTTTGTTTTGGTCTATCTCGACGACATTCTGGTCTTTTCGAAGAAGAAGGAAGATCATGCCAAGCACTTGCATTTGGTACTCGATAAGCTCAGGGAACACCAGTTCTACGCCAAGTTCTCCAAGTGCGAATTTTGGCTCGATGAGGTTCTTTATCTTGGGCATATCATCTCTGCCAAGGGCATTGCGGCGAATCCTGAGAAGGTGTCTGCAATTGTGAATTGGGAACCACCTCAGAACGTGAAGCAACTCCGTAGCTTCCTCGGTCTCGCAAGCTACTGTCGAAGATTCGTTGAAAACTTTTCTAAGATCGCGAAGCCTCTCTCAAATCTTCTCCAAAAGCACGTCAAGTACATTTGGTCTCCGGAATGTGACATCGCTTTCAACACTTTGAAAGAGAAATTGGTCACTGCTCCAGTTCTGACTCCTCCTGATGAATCCAAACCGTACGAGGTCTTTTGCGATGCATCTCTCCAAGGTCTCAGTGCAGTGTTGATGCAAGAGAAGAAAGTTGTGGCTTATACCTCTCGCCAGTTGAAGCCCAACGAGAAGAACTACCCCACTCATGACCTCGAGTTGGTGGCAGTTGTGCATGCTCTTTTGACTTGGAGACATCTCTTATTGGGAAGGAAAGTGGACATTTTCACTGACCACAAGAGTCTCAAGTACATCTTCACTCAGCCTAATCTCAACCTCAGACAGACTCGATGGGTTGAGATGATTCAAGAATATAATCCGAGTATCGAGTATACTCCAGCCAAGGCCAATGTGATTGCTGACGCATTGAGCAGGAAGGCTTATTGCAACAGTCTGATTCTCAAGCCTTATCAACCCGAGCTTTGTGAAGATTTCCGCAAACTTAATCTGCAAGTTGTTCCTCAAGGTTTCCTCGCCAACCTTCAAGTCTCTCCTACCTTGGAAGACCAGATTCGCCAAGCCCAGCTTCTTGATGCTATGGTGAAAAAGGTGAAGATTGGGATTGCCAAGAGTCAACCCAAGTACAAGTGCTACCCCTTGATGACAAGGATACTCTCTTCTTCGAGGATCGTATTGTTGTGCCCAAAGGTGATCTTCGTAAGGTTATCATGAATGAGGCTCACAATTCTCTCCTCTCCATCCACCCTGGGAGCACGAAGATGTATCAGGACCTCAAGCAGGCTTATTGGTGGACTCGTATGAAGCGCGAGATTGCTCAGTTCATGAACGAATGTGATGTCTGCAGAAGAGTGAAGGCAGAACGCCAAAGGCCAGCTGGTCTCCTCCAACCTCTTGCCATTCCAGAATGGAAGTTTGACCACATTGAGATGGACTTCGTGACTGGGTTTCCAAAGTCCAAGCGTGGCAATGATGCTATATTCGTTGTCATCGACAAACTCACTAAAGTGGCTCACTTTCTGCCTATCAAAGAGTCAATCACTGCAGCTCAATTGGCGGAGCTCTATACCTCTCGAATTGTCTCTCTGCACGGTATTCCACAAGTGATCTCTTCAGACCGTGGCAGCATCTTTACCTCCAAGTTTTGGGATTCTTTTCAGAAGGCCATGGGCACCAACATCCGTTTCAGCACAGCTTTCCATCCTCAAACTAGCGGTCAAGTCGAGCGTGTCAATCAAATTCTTGAAGATATGCTCAGGGCTTGTGTGATCTCCTTCGGCATGAAGTGGGAGGATTGTCTTCCATATGCTGAATTCTCCTACAACAACAGTTTTCAAGCTAGTTCGGGCAAGGCCCCATTCGAAATTCTGTATGGCAGGAAGTGCCGTACCCCTCTCAACTGGTCTGAAACCGGTGAACGTCAACTTATGGGAAATGACTTAATCACAGAGGCAGATGAGATGTGTAAAGTCATTCGAGATAACCTCAAAGCAGCCCAATCCCTCCAGAAGAGCTACTATGATAGTAAGCACCATGATTTGGCCTTCGAGATCGGAGATCATGTTTACCTCCGCGTCTGTGCAATGAAAGGTACTCGTCGCTTCGGTATCAAAGGGAAGCTTGCCCCTAGATACGTGGGACCTTTCAAGATCGTCAGCAAGAGAGGCGATCTCGCCTATCAACTCGAGCTTCCTTCAAACTTTGCAAATGTGCATGACGTGTTCCATGTCTCTCAGCTCCGAAAGTGCTTCAAGACTCCTGATCGCACTGTCAACTTCGACGACATTGAGCTCCAAGAAGATCTCTCTAATCGTGAGCACCCCGTGGCTATTCTTGAAGAGACTGAACGCAAGACTCGCAGCAAGTCAATCAAATTCCTCAAAGTCAAGTGGTCACACCATTCCGACCGTGAAGCCACCTGGGAACGCGAGGATCACCTCCGTTCTGAGTGCCCGGTGTTCTTTCAATCCTAGATCTCGGTACGAGATCCTTTCGTAGTGGTGGAGTGTTGTAACACCCCGGATATGATTTACCTAATATGTAATCCAACTCTTGCCATTTCTGGCGCTAAGTTATTTTATTTTCTCGGGTTCGGGTTTTTGTCTCCGTGTGTTGTTGTCGTTGTCATGCATCTCATATCATGTCATCATGTGCATTGCATTTGCATACGTGTTCGTCTCATGCATTCGAGCTTTTTCCCCGTTGTCCGTTTTGCATTCTGGCGCTCCGTTCTCCTCCGGTGGTCATTTCTACCTTTCTTTCATGTGTGGGGATTAAACATTTCCGGATTGGACCGAAACTTGCCAAGCGGCCTTGGTTTACTACCGGTAGACCGCCTGTCAAGTTTCGTACCATTTGGACTTCGTTTGATGCTCCAACGGTTAACCGAGGGACCAAGAAGGCCTCGTGTGTGTTGCAGCCCAACACCCCTCCAATTTGGCCCAAAACCCACCAAAACCCTCTCCATCATCTAGAGCGTTCGATCACGATCACGTGGCCAAAAACCGCACCTCATTTGGACCCTCCTAGCTCCCTCTATGCCCATATATACACCACCCTCCGAAATTCACGTCTCCTTCCTCCCCGAAACCCTAGCCCGCTCCTCTCCAGCCGCCGGACATGTCCGAAGCCTAACCGGACACGTCCGCCGCCGGCCCGCGCCAATTGCCGCTCGCCACGTGGCGCCCCCGTGCCCACTTCGCCGTCGCCCGCCACGGGCCCGCGAGGCCCGTGCGGGGCCCTCCTCGGCCCGGCGCGCCGCGCCGCCTGCCTCCCTCATCACCCGACCCCGCCGCCATCTCCGTCAACGCCGGCGCCCGGAGCCCGCGCCGGCCACCGCCACCATCGTCGGCGAGCTCCGCCGCGGTTCCCTGACTCCGGCGCGCCACCCCGCCCCGCGCGCCTCGTCGCCCGACACCGCCGCGGCCGAACCCCGCCTCCGCCAGCCACCTCGTCGCCGGTGGGAAGCCCGGCCACCGCCGCAGCTCTGGCCGCTCCGTTCTCGCCCGCCGCCGCCGTCGTCTACAGGGTTTCCGGCAAGATCCGCCGCCGCCTCGAGAAGCGTGTGGATCTGGATCTGAGGATATATCTCAGTTGACTTTTTGCCTCAAACCCTAGATTAATTGCTATGTTCGTCATGCCGTAACTTTGCATCCGTAGCTCCTTTTTAGGCATATAGCATATCAAAATGTTCGTCTCAAAGAGCACATCATTTCATCTCATTGCATCATTTTCATTTGAGTTCATCTTGATGCCAGAAATGCTGTTGGAAGAATGCTATTTGAGATAATTGTCAGATCTGCTGCACCAATTAGATATTTGTCATTTTTGCCATGTTTAATGTGTGCATGATATGCACCTGAGCTCTACATGAGTCTTGTTATATATTTTGCCATCTTTCCAGAGGTGCAACCCATATATTTTTGTGATGTGTGTGGTGACTAGCACAAGCTTGCAAGGTGGTGCATTCGTTAATACTGATTTCAGGGACCTAGCAATTCCACTAAGTCCTTGATCTGTTTATCTCAATATGCCATATGTTCATGTTGTTTCCTAGTGATCCGTGCCTCTTTTGAGGATGATCAGTAAGGATGTTTTGTTAATCTTGTAGTGCTATATCCATCCATGTCTTTGGTTGCTGTTATGGAGCACCCTAGCTTGAGTCAATCGAGCTCTACTTTTGCTATTTCGTGAATCTGGGCAGATTGTCTACTTGTTAGCGATTTTGCCGAGGATGTTGTAGTTGATCCGTGCTTGCTATGTTATTGTTCTTGCCATGTCTAGCTTGTATAATGTGTATTCTTGATGGGTGTATTCTTAGATTGTCATGACTTGCTCTGTAGTGAGTGCATCGAGCTCGTAAACATGCTTACTTGATATCTGATTTGCATGCTCCAGTTTTTCTCCAAGTCTGTGATCTGATTATGTTTTTGCCATGTTCACATGTTTGCAAATGTATTTTATGATCCCTTTTGGCTCAAGGTCACTAAGGGACTTTTGTTAAGCTCTTTGAGTAGCTCCATGCCATGCTTTACTTTGCCACGATCAGGCCCTGTAGCATATAGTTTTCATGCTCCAAAGTGTGCTAGCTGATCTGAAATTCCAGACAAGTGTTAATTTCACTAAGTCTGAAATCTGTTTACCAAATGCACTTTTGACATGCTTGTTTGAACCTGTTTTTGAATGAATTGGCCGTAGCTCAGTGTTCATCTTTTCTAAAGCATCATGAATGGATCTCTTCCATGTATTTTGTTGTCATGTTTGAGTGCTGTAGCATGTTCATCTTGTTGCATTTAGATGGCTACTTGCTGTATATCGCAGACCGGTGCCATACTTGAATTGCTTGCCATTTCCAAACCATGACTCCGATTCCGGTGTTCTTTATATTTTTTTCAAGCGAAATCATCTCACCTTTCCATTGGCACACTTGGATTTCGAAGTTGAGGCCAAGTTCATTCTTTCCTTGTTAAATCTTGCATATGCACCGCATCTCGCATCCCGCATAGCATATCATGTTTGCATCATGTTGTTTGAGTTTGCACGTGGTTGATTGTGTTCCGTTTTCTTGTTTGTCTTGTTTGGGTAGAGCCGGGAGACGAGTTCTCTAACGAGGAGCCCGTTGAGTTTGCGTTTGAGGATCCAGTCAACTCTGACAACTTTGCAGGCAAGATGATCATACCCTCGAAATCACTTCTATCTTTGCTTTGCTAGATGCTCGCTCTTTTGCTATGCCTATGCTACGATGCCTACCACTTGCCTATCTTGCCTCCCCAAATTGCCATGTCAAACCTCTAACCCACCATGTCCTAGAAAACCATTGATTGGCTATGTTACCGCTTTGCTCAGCCCCTCTTATAGCGTTGCTAGTTGCAGGTGAAGATTGGAGGCCGTTCCTTGTTGGAACCTTATTTACTTGTTGGGATATCATTATATTATCTTGTTATTTTAATGCATCTATATACTTGGTCAAGGGTGGAAGGCTTGCCCTCTCACCTAGTGTTTTGTTCCACTCTTGCCGCCCTAGTTTCCGTCATATCGGTGTTATGTTCCCGGATTTTGCGTTCCTTACGCGGTTGGGTGATAATGGGAACCCCTTGATAGTTCGCCTTGATTAAAGCTTCTCCAGCAATGCCCAACCTTGGTTTTACCATCTGCCACCTAGCCTCTTTTTCCCTTGGGTTTCCGGATCCGGAGGGTCATCTTATTTAAACCCCCCAGGGCCAGTGCTCCTCTGAGTGTTGGTCCGACCGAGTAGACTACGGGGCCACCTCGGGGAAACTTGAGGTTTGGGTTTACTCGTAGGATGTCTCATCTGAGTGTGCCCTGAGAACGAGATATGTGCAGCTCCTATCGGGACTTGTCGGCGCATTCGGACGGTGTTGCTGGATTTGTTTTAACTTGTCGAAGTGTCTTGTAGAACCGGGATACCGAGTCTGATCGGAATGTCTCGGGAGGAGGTCTATTCCTTCGTTGACCATGAGAGCTTGTCATGGGCTAAGTTGGGACTCCCCTGTAGGGATTTGAACTTTCGAAAGCCGTGCCCGCGGTTATGGGCAGATGGGAATTTGTTAATGTCCGGTTGTAGATAACTTGAACCTTAACTTAATTAAAATGAATCAACTGTGTGAGTTACCATGATGGTCTCTTCTCGGCGGAGTCCGGGAAGTGAACACGGTGTTGGAGTAATGCTTGCCGCAGGTTGTTCTCTAGTTACTCGTTCGTGCTTTGCCTTTATCTTCTCGCTCTCTTTTGCGAGGAGGTTAGCCACCATATATGCTAGTCGCTTGCTGCAGCTCCACATATTTTACCTTGCCTTGCCTATAAGCTTAAATAGTCTTGATCGCGAGGGTGCGAGATTGCTGAGTCCCTGTGGCTCACAGATTACTTCCAAAACCAGATGCAGGGCCTTATGACTTTGTTCCAGATGACGCGCTTGAGCTCAAGTGGGAGTTCGACGAGGACTCACGCCGTTACTATGTGTCTTTCCCTGATGATCAGTAGTGGTGCCCAGTTGGGGCGATCGGGACCGTGTCGCATGTTGGGTTGCTCTTCTATTTTGGCGCCGTAGTCGGGCCATGAGTGTTTGGATGATGTAATGCTATTTATGTACTTTGTTTGATGTGGCTAGTGTAAGCCAACTATGTATCTCCCCTTTTATTATCTATATATTACATGGGATGTTGTGAAGATTGCCTAACTTGCGACATTGCTTTAAATGCGGTTATGCCTCTAAGTCGTGCCTCGACACGTAGGAGATATAGCCGCATCGAGGGTGTTACAGTATGTTGGACAGATCCATGACCCTACCCTAGGTACATAGCTTCATCATTGTCTACGTACCCTCGTAAACCGAAAGCGGAAGCGTTAACACAACGCGGTTAATGTAGTCGTACATCTTCACGATCCGACCGATCCAAGTAGCAAATGCACGGCACCTCCGAGTTCAGCACACGTTCAGCTTGATGACGTCCCGCGAACTCCAATCCAGTAGAGCTTCACGGGAGAGTTCCGTCAGCACGACGGCGTGGTGACGATGATGATGTTCTACCATCGCAGGGCTTCGCCTAAGCACCGCTACGATATGATCGAGGTGGATTATGGTGGAAGGGGGCACCGCACATGGCTAAGAGATCAAGAGATCAATTGTTGTGTCTATGGGGTGCCCCCTGGCCACGTATATAAAGGAGTGGAGGAGGAGGGGGCCGGCCAAGAGGAGGAGGCGCGCCCAAGGGGGGGCAATCCTACTCCAAGTAGGTTTTGCCCCCCTTTCCTATTCCAACTAGGAGAAGGGGAAGTAGGAGGTGGAGAGAAGGAAGGAGAAGGGGGGCCGCGCCCCCTTCCCTTTTCCAATTCGGATTGGGGCAAGGGGGGCTGCCCGCCACCTCCTGCTGCCTCTCCTCTTCCACTACTTTGGGCCTATGAGGCCCAATAACCCCCGGGGGGTTCCGGTAACCCCCCCGGTACTCCGGTATATATCCGATAACCCCCGGAACCATTCCGGTGTCCGAATATAGTCGTCCAATATATCAATCTTCATGTCTCGGCCATTTCAAGACTCCTCGTCATGTCCATGATCACATCCAGGACTCCGAACAACCTTCGGTACATCAAAACTCATAAACTCATAATAGAACCGGCATCGAAACGTTAAGCGTGCGGACCCTACAGGTTAGAACTATGTAGACATGACCGAGACATGTCTTCGGTCAATAACCAATAGCGGAACCTGGATGCTCATATTGGCTCCCACATATTCTACGAAGATCTTTATCGGTCAGACCGCATAACAACATACGTTGTTCCCTTTGTCATCGGTATGTTACTTGCCCGAGATTCGATCGTCGGTATCTCAATACCTAGTTCAATCTCGTTATTGGCAAGTCTCTTTACTCGTTCCGTAATACATCATTCCACAACTAACTCATTTAGTTGCAATGCTTGCAAGGCTTAAGTGATGTGCATTACCGAGAGGGCCCAGAGATACCTCTCTGACAATCAGAGTGACAAATCCTAATCTCAAAATACGCCAACCCAACAAGTACCTTTGGAGACACCTGTAGAGCACCTTTATAATCACCCAGTTACATTGTGATGTTTGGTAGCACACAAAGTGTTCCTCCGGTAAACGGGAGTTGCATAATCTCATAGTCATAGGAACATGTATAAGTCATGAAGAAAGCAATAGCAACATACTACACGATCAAGTGCTAAGCTAACGGAATGGGTCAAGTCAATCACATCATATCCCGTTAATCAAATGACAACTCATGTCTATGGTTAGGAAACATAACCATCTTCGATCAATGAGGTAGTCAAGTAGAGGCATACTAATGACACTCTGTTTGTGTATGTATTCACACATGTATTATGTTTCCGGTTAATACAATTCTAGCATGAATAATAAACATTTATCATGATATAAGGAAATAAATAATAACTTTATTATTGCCGCTAGGGCATATTTCCTTCAGTCTCCCACTTGCACTAGAGTCAATAATCTAGATTACACTATGATGATCCTAACACCCATGGAGCCTTGGTGCTGATCATGTTTTGCTCGTGGAAGAGGCTTAGTCAACGGGTCTGCAACATTTAGATCCGTATGTATCTTGCAAATTTCTATGTCTCCCACCTGGACTAAATCCCGGATGGATTTGAAGCGTCTCTTGATGTGCTTGGTTTTCTTGTGAAATCTGGATTCCTTCGCTAAGGCAATTGCTCCAGTATTGTCACAAAAGATTTTCATTGGACCCGATGCACTAGGTATGACACCTAGATCGGATATGAACTCCTTCATCCAGACTCCTTCGTTTGCTGCTTCTGAAGCAGCTATGTACTCCGCTTCACATGTAGATCCCGCCACGACGCTTTGTTTAGAACTGCACCAACTGACAGCTCCACCGTTCAATGTAAACACGTATCCGGTTTGCGATTTAGAATCGCCCGGATCAGTGTCAAAGCTTGCATCAACGTAACCATTTACGATGAGCTCTTTGTCACCTCCATAAATGAGAAACATATCCTTATTCCACTAAGGATAATTTTGACCAATGTCCAGTGATCTACTCCTAGATCACTATTGTACTCTCTTGTCAAACTCAGGGTAGAGTATACAATAGGTCTGGTACACCGCATGGCATACTTTATACAACCTATGGCTGAGGCATAGGGAATGACTTTCATTCTCTCTCTATCTTCTGCTGTGGTCGGGTTTTGAGTCTTACTCAACTTCACACCTTGTAACACAGGCAAGAACTGTTGGGGAACGTAGTAATTTAAAAAATTTCCTACGCACACGCAAGATCATGGTGATGCATAGCAACGAGAGGGGAGAGTGTTGTCTACGTACCCTCGTAGACCGACAGCGGAAGCGTTATGACAACGCGGTTGATGTAGTCGTACGTCTTCACGGCCCGACCGATCAAGCACCGAAACTACGGCACCTCCGAGTTTTAGCACACGTTCAGCTCGATGACGATCCCCGGACTCCGATCCAGCAAAGTGTTGGGGAAGAGTTCCGTCAGCACGACGGCGTGGTGACGATCTTGATGTTCTACCGTCGCAGGGCTTCGCCTAAGCACCGCTACAATATTATCGAGGAGTATGGTGGAAGGGGGCACCGCACACGGCTAAGAAAACGATCACGAGGATCAACTTGTGTGTCTAGAGGTGCCCCCCTGCCCCCGTATATAAAGGAGCAAGGGGGGAGGCCGGCCGGCCCTTGGGCGCGCCAAGGAGGAGGAGTCCTCCTCCTAGTAGGAGTAGGACTCCCCTCTTTCCTACTCCTACTAGGAGGGGGAAAGGAAGGGGGAAAGGGAGAAGGAAAGGGGGGCGCCGCCCCCTCTCCTAGTCCAATTCGGACCAGAGGGGGAGGGGGCGCGCGGCCCACCCTGGCCGCCCCTCTCTCACTCCACTAGGGCCCATAAGGCCCATTACTTCTCCCGGGGGGGGGGGGGTTCCGGTAACCCTCCGGCACTCCGTTTTCTCCGAAATCACCCGGAACACTTCCGGTGTCCGGACATAGCCGTCCAATATATCAATCTTTATGTCTCGACTATTTCGAGACTCCTCGTCATGTCCGTGATCACATCCGGGACTCCGAACAAACTTCGGTACATCAAAATATATAAACTCATAATGAAACTATCATCATAACGTTAAGCGTGCGGACCCTACGGGTTCGAGAACAATGTAGACATGACCGAGACATGTCTCCGGTCAATAACCAATAGCGGAACCTGGATGCTCATATTGGTTCCCACATATTCTTCGAAGATCTTTATCGGTCAGACCGCATAACAACATACTTTGTTCCCTTTGTCATCGGTATGTTACTTGCCCGAGATTTGATCGTCGGTATATCAATACCTAGTTCAATCTCGTTACCGGCAAGTCTCTTTACTCGTTTCGTAATACATCATCTTGCAACTAACTCATTAGTTGCAATGCTTGCAAGGCTTATGTGATGTGCATTACCGAGAGGGCCCAGAGATACCTCTCCGACAATCGGAGTGACAAATCCTAATCTCGAAATACGCCAACCCAATATGTACCTTTGGAGACACCTGTAGAGCTCCTTTATAATCACCCAGTTATGTTGTGACGTTTGGTAGCACACAAAGTGTTCCTCCGGCAAACGGGAGTTGCATAATCTCATAGTCATAGGAACATGTATAAGGCATGAAGAAAGCAATAGCAACATACTAAACGATCGGGTGCTAAGCTGATGGAATGGTTCATGTCAATCACATCATTCTCCTAATGATGTGATGCCATTAATCAAATGACAACACATGTCTATGGTTAGGAAACATAACCATCTTCGATTAACGAGCTAGTCAAGTAGAGGCACACTAGCGACGTTTAGTTTGTCTATGTATTCACACAAGTATTATGTTTCCGGATAATACAATTCTAGCATGAATAATAAACTTTTATCATGATATAAGAAAATAAATAATAACTTTATTATTGCCTCTAGGGCATATTTCCTTCAGTCTCCCACTTGCACTAGAGTCAATAGTCTAGATTACACAGTAATGATTCTAACACCCATGGAGCTTTGGTGTTGATCATGTTTTGCTCGTGGAAGAGGCTTGGTCAACGGGTCTGCTACATTCAGATCCGTATGTATCTTGCAAATCTTTATGTCTCCCACCTGGACTAGATCCCGGATGGAATTGAAGCGTCTCTTGATGTGCTTGGTTCTCTTGTGAAATCTAGATTCCTTTGCCAAGGCAATTGCACTAGTATTGTCACAAAAGATTTTCATTGGACCCGATGCACTAGGTATGACACCTAGATCGGA
>NC_053027.1:339887197-339917021 GCF_003073215.2 Triticum urartu | reverse complement strand
TAAACTAATCATGGTTAGCCGTGTCCCCGGTTATGGACGTTTTGAGTATCTAGTACTTGAATTATCATGTGAATCTCATCATGTGACTTTAATTAATTTTGTTGGGTTTTAATGATGATGTTTAATTGGGATTGAGAGGGTGTCTACACTCTCAATGTTTAACAACCACCATGATAGTTAAATAAAATTTATTCCTTTGTAGTAGGGAAAAATTGGCTTTATGCAAAACTGTAACCATAGAGCTTTCCACCAGCCATATATGCATGTAGTATAGCCTATTTCTATTCACTACTCTCTTTGTGTTACATTGCCAGCATATTCCATGTGCTGACCCGTTTTCGGGCTGCAACGTTCATGTTGCAGACTTTTTAGACGACGAATAAGAAGCCTTAGGTCGTGGTTCTATACCCAGTGATGCCGTTGGAGTTGATGGACTCACTTATCTTCCAAGCCTTCCGCTGTTATCGTTATTAGATGGCCTTAAGCCATAATATTTGTAATAAGTTCTGTTTTGAGAACTCGATGTAATAAGTGTGTGATTGCTACTCTGTTATAAATCCTTCAAGTACTGTGCGTGTTAGCATTACTGATCCAGGGATGACACTGAAGCACAGAGATCAGACTGTTTGAGGTCTGGTCGCTACAAGATGGCATCAGATCACACGCTGACTGTAGGACACGACCACTAAGATAAAGACCTAGATCACCACTCTCTTCTCATTTCTGACTTCTCATCTTTTCTACTCTTTTAGGATGGCGGATGCAAGGAACAAGTTCACGCAACCGGATGAAGATACACCCTTTGGACGCCTGAAGGAAGTCACTAAGTACCTGAACATCGGAGTACCAAGCTTCACCGGGACCTACAACGCACTTTACCCGAGGAGGAGCGCTGGATGATTCAAGTTCAAGTTCCAGGAAGGACGTTCGCGCCAGTCACCGAGCCCATAGAGTTTTCCTTTGATGCACCAACCTGGAGTCTAGGAAAGAGCATGGCAGCCCACATTACCATGGGACGTATTGGAGAAGTTTACCGCAATGATCTCAAGGATACTATCTACCAGATTTGTGGGCGCCGAGATGAGCATGGGAGATGATCAGCCAGGAAGGATAGATCAATCGCAGCTTTTATCCAAGAGTTAAATCAGCACATTCGACGTCAGGAGAACCAGATGTGCGCAGGCATGATAGATCTGAAGAAGGCAATGACAAGAATCACGGAGCTGGAGGAAGAACTCAAAGCTACACGTGAAGATTATATGGAGGAAATCGAAGTATTAGTGGAGAAGAATGACGACCTGACTAGGAAGCTAGGAGTTTTCATGGGAGATCCCGCGCCAGGAGGAGAAGATGACGATTCCACTTGCCCGGAGAACTACATCATCATCGACGACACCGACTCGGACCCAGATGACAGCGATGATGACTATGTTGATGAAGCTGGAGCGGATATCATGGAGTCTCATCGGAGCAGTTTTTCTAGTAGACCACCATAACAGTAGTAGTATTCCACCATATATAGCATAGTCCAAGCACTTTTATAACGATAGTTCTAGACCGATTGTATGCCCTTGTTTGAATTGAATGAAGTGATTTTGTTTACATTTGCCTCATGTGCATATGGGTAGTGTTTTCTCTCTAGACCTCAATCTATTCTATATTCATCTTTTCTAAACCCTCCGAGACGTGACAATGGATTTGCTTTCCCACCGGAGCTCACTCAGTTGATCCAGCAGCAGAATGCATTGATGTAGTTGCTAGTCCAGAATCAGAATCAGGGGAACAACAACAACAACCCACCACCACCACCACCTGTTGATCACTTAACCCGTTTCCTTAGACTGAATCCGCCGGTGTTTCTCCAGTAGCACCGAGCCGATAGTGGCAGATGATTGGCTCTGCAAGACAGGGAGGGAATTGACCACAGCAGGATGCACAGATGTGGAAAAGGTGCATTTGTGCACATCAGCTTGAAGGACCCGCAGCATCATGGTGGGAGAATTTCACAGCCACTTATCCTCGACACTGTCACATGGGACAGTTTCAGCAGGCTTTCCGTACTGCCCATGTTTCAGCAGGAGCTATGGCCATGAAGAAGCGTGAGTTTCGCAACTTGCGCCAAGGAGGACGGACAGTTGGCCATATGTGGATGACTTTAGTAAGCTAGCACGTTATGCCCCGGATGACGTTGCTACGGATGCAGCTAAGTAGGAGAAGTTTCTGGAAGGACTGAATGATGAGTTGAGCATGCAGTTGATGGTAGCAACTTCAACAACTACCAGGAGTTGGTAGATCGTGCTCTTATGATTGAAGGGAAGCAGCAACAGATTGAGAATGCAAGAGGAAGTATGGACAAGGGAATACAATTCAGGAGCTCAGCAGAAGCCACGTTTTACCCCGAAATCGGAGGACATTTTCAGCATACCCATGGAGGAGGGAGTTCGCATAATCATAATGGCCCCAAGAATGGTAATGGGAATGGGGAAGAAACGGTCAGAACCGTACCAACCCATCAACCCCAGCCAAGAGAGACCTGAGCCAAGTCACTTGTTATAAGTGTCAGAAGACTGGACATTATGCCAATGAATGTCCTGAAGCCCAGAATGGAAATGGCAATGGAAGCTCTGGGAAGAAGCCGAACCCTTTCAACAGGGGACAGGTGAACCACGTTAACGTGGAGGAGGTTGAAGCCCAGCCAGATGCAGTAATAGGTAAGTTTTTGGTTAAGTCATTTACTGCAATCGTTCTTTTTGATACTGGGTGCATCGCATTCATACATATCAAGGGGATTCGTGGATAAGTATAAACTGCCCACCAAGGTTCTTAGAACACCTATGTTAGTAAGCTCACCAGGAGCGGAGTATATGGCCAGTAAAGGATGTTTTCAAGTGCCATTGAGTATAGGTAGGCATGTGTTTCCCTCGGATTTAATCATTTTGGAATCGCAAGGTTTGGATGTAATTCTGGGTATGGATTGGCTATCGATGTATGGAGGAAACATCGATTGCGCCAGTAAGTCGATTTTGCTTACCACCCCAGAGGGAAGAAGGATCAAGTATGTATCACGGCATGTGCCGAATAGGACTCAATAAATTCCTTAACAGGAGTTGTACAGGAGGAAGTACCGGTGGTAAAGGATTTTCCGGATGTATTTCCAGAAGAGTTGCCAGGCATGCCACCGGATAGAGACATTGAGTTTTTGATTGAGCTTTTGCCAGCACAGGGACCAATATCTAAGAGACCGTATACGAATGCCTGCAAAGGATTTGGAGATTAAGAAGCAGATTAAGGAGTTACTGGATAAGGGTTATATTCGCCCAAGTTCGTCACCTTGGGGATCACCAGTACTTCTAGTGGAAAAGAAGGATGGATCGTTAAGGATGGTTGTTGATTATCGAGGATTGAATGAAGTGACGATCAAGAATAAGTACCCACTGCCATGATTAATGATTTGTTTGACCAATTGCAAGGAGCTAAGGTATTTTCCAAGATCGATTTGCGATCAGGATACCACCAGTTGAAGATTCGAGAGCAGGACATACCTAAGACAGCTTTTACCACAAGGTATGGGCTGTATGAGTATACCGTTATGTCATTTGGTCTGACTAACGCACCTGCCTATTTTATGAACATGATGAACAAAGTGTTTATGGAGTTTTTGGATAAGTTCGTCGTAGTATTCATTGATGATATTCTGGTTTACTCGAAGAATGAAGAAGAACATAAAGAACATTTGCGTTTGGTACTTGGTAAGCTCAGAGAACATCAGTTATACGCCAAGTTCAGCAAATGTGAGTTTTGGTTGAAGGAAGTTGGATTCCTTGGACATGTTATATCCGGAGAAGGAATAGCAGTAGATCCCACCAAGGTTGTCACTGTGACAAATTGGGAAGCCCCAACAACAGTTGGAGAGATCCGGAGTTTTCTTGGACTCGCAGGATACTACCGGAGATTCATTGAAAATTTCTCGAAGATTGCAAAACCTATGACGAGTTGTTGAAGAAGGATACCAAGTTCAAATGGACTAAGGAATGTGAGGCCAGTTTCCAGGAGTTGAAGAAACGTTTGGTTACCTCGCCAAGTGTTGATTCTGCCAGATCAGCGCAAGGATTATGAGGTATATTGCGACGCTTCACGTCGAGGACTTGGAGCAGTGCTTATGCAGGAGGGAAGAGTTGTTTCATATGCCTCACGACAGCTTAAGCCCCATGAGTTGAATTATGCTACACACGACTTGGAGTTAGCAGCCGTAGTGCACGTTTGAAGACATGGAGACATTTTCTCATCGGAAACCATTGTGAGGTGTACACGGATCACAAGAGTTTGAAGTACATCTTCACGCAGAAGGAGTTGAATCTCAGGCAAAGGAGATGGTTGGAGCTCATCAAGGATTATGATATGAGATTGCATTATCATCCCGGAAAGGCTAACGTAGTAGCTGACGCATTGAGCCGCAAGAGCCATGTCACACTAATGACCGGAGAGTTACCAAAGAGTTAGCCGAGGATCTTCGTGAGCTATGTTTGGAGATAGTTCCGAGAGGCTATGTAGCAGCATTGGAGATTCAGTCTACTCTGATGGATAAGATCAGAGAAGCTCAGAAGACCGACAAGGAATTGCCACCATAAAGGAGAAGGTGAGCAAGGGAAAAGTTAAAGGATTTCGTGAGGATGAACACGATACCTTATGGTTTGAGGACCGCGTTTATGTGCCTAATGACCCGGAGATCAGGAAGTAATTTTGCAAGAGGCCCATGATTCGCCTACTTCGATTCACCCAGGAAATACCAAGATGTATTTGGATTTGAAGACACTTTCTGGTGGACCGGAATGAAGAAGGATATTGCGGCGTATGTAGCAGTTTGTGATGTATGTCAGAGAGTGAAGGCAGAGCATCAGAAGCCAGCAGGATTGCTACAGCCATTGCCGATATCGAATGGAAGTGGGATAAGCTAGGCATGGATTTTATCACGGGATTACTCCAGGACCCGTTCAGGCTATGACTCGATATGGGTTAGTCGATCGCTTGACGAAGGTAGCTCATTTCATCCCAGTAAAGACCACTTACACCAGTGCTAAGTTGGCAAAGATATACATGACCAGGATCGTATGTCTGCATGGAGTTCCGAGGAGCATTGTATCAGATAGAGGAACCCAGTTTACCTCAAAGTTCTGGAATCAGTTGCATGAAACTTTGGGTACCAGGCTAGAGTTCAGTACAGCTTTTCATCCGCAGACAGATGGACAGACCGAGAGAGTCAATCAGATTTTGGAGGATATGCTGAGAGCTTGTGCGCTAGATTATGGATCTAGTTGGGATGACAACTTGCCATATGCGGAGTTCTCTTACAACAATACGTTATCAATCCAGTTTGAAGATGGCCCCTTTTGAAGCCTTGTACGGAAGAAGGTGCAGAACACCATTGTTGTGGGATGAAGTTGGAGACCGCCAGTTGTTTGGACCAGATTTGATTAAGGAGTCTGAACAGAAGGTGAAGTTGATTCGCGATAGGCTCAAGGTAGCCCAGTCCAGGCAGAAGAGCTATGCAGATTCTAATGCAAGGAGACAGTTTACGAAGCCGGAGATAGAGTTTATCTTCGTGTATCTCCACTTCGAGGAGTTAAGCGCTTTGGAGTTAAGGGAAAGTTAGCGCCACGTTTTGTGGGACCATACAAAGTTTTGGAACGCATGGGAGAAGTTGCTTATAAATTGGAACTGCCTGAGGGATTGTCGGGAGTTCACGATGTTCCACGTTTCCCAGTTGAAGAAGTGCCACGCAGAGATGGCGGATATACCACTGAGAGGATACAGTGCCGCTGGAAGCGATTCAGTTGGATAGTGATTTGACCTATGAGGAGAAACCAGTCAAGATTCTCGAGTATGCCAGCCGAGTCACCCGCAACAGGTTATCAAGTTTTGCAAAGTTCAGTGGAGCCACCATACCGAGGATGAAGCCACCTGGGAACGAGAAGACGATCTACGAAGGACCACCCTCACCTATTGTAGTTAGGGAGTCCTGGATTAGGGGGTGTTCGGATAGCCGGACTATACCTTCAGCCGGACTCCTAGACTATGAAGATACAAGATTGAAGACTTCGTCCCGTGTCCGGATGGGACTTTCCTTGGCGTGGAAGGCAAGCTTGGCGATGCGATATTCAAGATCTCCTACCATTGTAACCGACTCTGTGTAACCCTAACCCTATCCGGTGTCTATATAAACCGGAGGGTTGTAGTCCGTAGGACAAATCAACTCCATACACAACAATCATACCATAGGCTAGCTTCTAGGGTTTAGCCTCCTTGATCTCGTGGTAGATCTACTCTTGTACTACCCATATCATCAATATTAATCAAGCAGGAGTAGGGTTTTACCTCCATCGAGAGGGCCCGAACCTGGGTAAAACAAAGTGTCCCCTGTCTCCTGTTACCATCCGGCCTAGACGCACAGTTCGGGACCCCCTACCCGAGATCCGCCGGTTTTGACACCGACATTGGTGCTTTCATTGAGAGTTCCTCTGTGTCGTCGCCTTTAGGCCCGATGGCTCCTTCGATCATCAACAACGATGCATCCAGGGTGAGACTTTTCTCCCCGGACAGATCTTCGTCTTCGGCGGCTTCGCACTGCGGGCCAATTCGCTTGGCCACCTTGAGCAGATCGAAAGCTACGCCCCTGGCCATCAGGTCAGGTTTGGAAGCCTAAACTACACGGCTGACATCCGTGGGACTTGATCTTCGACGGATTCGAGCCACAGCCAAGCGCGCCGCACTGTCTCGATGGGCATGATATAGCTCTGCCGCCGAACAGCGCCTTGGAGGCCGCACACGCATCGGTTCCGACCATTGATTCGGAGCCTACTGCGCCGATCGAGGATCAGCGGTTGGACGCTGCCTCAGGGGCTGCGATCTCAGAGGCGATCGAGCCGAACTCCAGCCCCGCACTCCGCATGGCCCGTGACTCCGAGGAGCCGGATTCCTCTCCGAACTCCGAGCCCCCGCGCCCCTGCCGATCGAATCCGATTGGGCGCCGATAATGGAGTTCACCGCCGCGGACATCTTTCAGCACTCGCCCTTCGGCGACATCCTGAATTCTCTTAAAGTCTCTCTCTTTATCAGGAGAGCCCTGGCCGGACTACGGTCAGCAAGGATGGGATGCGGACGATGAAATCCAAAACCCACCCACCACCCACTTTATAGCCACTGTCGAACGATCTAACCGACATGCCTGACTTCGGCTCCGAGACATCGACAGCATGGATGACGATGGAGGAGATACCGATGAACCAACGCCCGTAGGGCATTGGACAGCCACCTCATCTCACGATGTGTACATGGTAGACACCCCTAAAGGAAGCGACAACGAGGAAAAGGGGGATGGGACGAGAGATCGACAGATCGACCCCCCGAAAAGCAATCAAAGCGTCGGTGTAAACGCCGACCCAAGCCCCGCCTCAACAAAAACCCAGCCATAGAGCAGGACGAGCGGGTAGACGACGAGCAGGCCTTAGAGCAACCGTCCGAATAGGGCAACACGAATAGAGAAACCGAACATTCCTCCCCTGGCGAAAACGGCATTCCGGATGACCTTACGCCAAATAAACCTACGGAGCAGAAGAATCTCCATGAGAGGCTCGTTGCAACTGCACACAGCCTAAAAACGCAAAAGCGGAAGCTAAGAACAGCGGAAGACGCACTCCGAATCAGATGGAGCAAGGTAATCAATGCCATAGAAAAGTACGGCGATAGTCGCCGCACTAAAAGCTATCCGAAAAGAAAGCTACTGCCTGAATTCGACGAAGAGGCCTCAGAGCCCTCGCATTCAAAAAATGAAAAGGCCACACGGTCGGATAGATGACCCCATAAAGCGACAAGCGGCGCCGCACCTAAATCGGCATGCGACCCTCTTAAGGATTCGCATCATGGCCCAGTTAGGTCCATTTATGGGCCAAGAAAGCCACCTCTCATAAGCAAGGCTATGAAGCCATCATCAGAGTCCGGCATACCCAAATACAGGGGTGCCGCACACCCCCTATGTTTCACCGATGAGGTCCTGGACTACGAATTCCCGGAGGGATTCAAACCCGTAAACATAGAGGCATACGATGGAACAACAGACCCTGGAGTCTGGATCGAGGATTATATCCTCCACATACACATGGCTAGAGGAGATGATCTCCACGCCATAAAATATCTACCCCTCAAGCTTAAAGGGCCAGCCCGGCATTGGCTAAAAAGCCTTCCCAAAAACTCAATTGGAAGCTGGGAAGAGCTCGAGGATGCGTTCCGAGCAAACTTTCAAGGGACCTATGTCCGCCCTCCGGATGCAGACGATCTTAGTCACATAACTCAACAACCCGGAGAATCAGCTCGGCAGTTCTGGAATAGATTCCTCACTAAAAAGAATCAGATAGTCGACTGTCCGGACGCCGAAGCCTTAGCAGCTTTTAGACATAACGTCCGAATGGCTCGCCAGACACCTCGGCCAAGAAAAGCCAAGAACAATGGCCGCACTAATAAGCCTCATGACCCGCTTTTGTGCAGGGGAGGACAGCTGGTTGGCAAGGTGCAGCCCCAGCGACCCAAGTACATCCGAAACCAGGGATGGAAACGGAAGACCGCGACGCAACAAGGACCGTCACCGGACTAAGGACAAAAGTCCGAAGAGCACGGCAGTCAACGCCGGATTCAAAGGCTCACGACAAAATCAGGAAAAATCGCCCCCCCCCAGGATAACAGGGACGATCCATCCAACCTAAATAAAATCCTGGACAGGATATGTCAGATACACAGTACTCCCCGGAAGCCTGCTAACCATACCCACAGAGACTGTTGGGTTTTCAAACAATCCGGCAGACTCAATGCCGAACACAAGGGGCTCGACACACCAAGCGAAGACGAGGACGAACCCCAAAAGCAGAGCACCAGGAAACAAAAGAACTTCCCACAAGAAGTAAAAACAGTGAACTCACTTCACATAACAAAACGTGCGGCGCCCGTAAAGGTACGCACCACACGGCCCAAAGGGTCCTGCCACTGGTTGTCAAAACCGATCATCTTCGATCAGCTAGATTATTCTAGGAATATCAAGAATGTAGGCTGGACTGCCTTGATACTCGATCCAATAATTGGCGGACTCAAGTTTTCAAATGTCCTTATGGACGGCGGCAGTGGACTAAACCTGATATATCAGGATACAATCCAGCACATGGGGATAAACCCAGCAAGAATCCGCCGCAGCAAAACCTCCTTTCAAGGGGTAATACCTGGTCCGGACACCCATTGTACGGGTTTTCTCCGGCTCACAGTCACATTCGGCTCTGCCGATAACCTCCGCCGCGAAAAGCTGACCTTCCACGTCGTCCCGTTCTCAAGTCGCTATCAAGCACTACTGGGACGAAAGCTTTCGCTCGATTTAACGCAATACCACATTATGCATCTCTTACGCTTAAGATGCCCGGTCCACGAGGCATCATCTCTTTGATGGGGGAAGCACTAAAGTGCGCCTCCCCAAGCGGAGGACTAGTGCGGCCGCTTTAGCCCCACAGCAAAATGGCCTCACCGGCCAAAAAACTTCGAAATAGGTCATTCAAGACCACGAACGCGGATAGACGAGTTCGGTGCAAAATCATCATTGATGCAGGCCTAGAAGCCATATACCCCCGCACTAGGGGCTCCACGCATATACAATAAGAGACAATAAAGCTCAATCTTATATATCTTACTTTATACTTTGCTTATTTTAAACTTTTTCGGCACGACCCGTTTTCAACTCAGTTCCTCTCTTTTACAGATGAACGTCGTGCGCGCCCGTCCAGGATACGGCACAACGGAGACACAGGCGCAGACGTGCAGTAGGGACCCGTCCTAAAGGATTCTTTTTAGATTAAGACCCTGCGTAAACCTTTTTTACTGTCTCTTGTTGCTACACATCCCCTGGTTTTCTTTCTTATATAACCAAGGAGGAGGCTGGCGTCTTGGCATGTGGCCACGTCAGAATTTTTGCACGTACCTGGACACTAGGGGCTTTTAATAAAGAGTGTTGTTTGGCCCGCACTCATAAAGACCGAACACCTTAGGGAGTGTTCGGCGTCGCGAGTTTTGGCATTATATGCATCAGCTCCGAATCATGTCTTTGGTCAAATGTTGGGTTGCCCGGCTCCTGAGTTCGGCTACCTTACGTTCCGCTCTATCGGCTAAGGTAGCACCAGGAGAACTACTGCGATTGTGCCCCCGGTTCGGCCAGGGCGAGCACCTCAGTAGAGAAAGCCGAAAACTGACTGTCATGATGTAGCGTGAGACTGGTCAGCCACTCGATGACCGATCGGAATCTATCGGATTCCTCCGCTTTAACGAAGGGACCGCTTCCCGGTCAGGCACATACGCGCCCCGAATTCGGACGAGCGCAGTTGCCACCAAGGAGCTACCTAAAGAGTCTCATTTTCAAACTCCTATGGCTAAGTGAAAGTGTTAAAGCATTATAGTCCGGTTGCCTGGCCCGCTGCGCTATCACCTCCTTTGTAGGACCAAGACGTTGGGTTAAGTGTGAAAATGCGTCTTCTGCGAGCACCCCCGCACTATGTGCGTGGGGGCTGAAGCCAACGACTGCCATCTTTCAGATTCTGTATATATATATATATATATATCTTAAAACGGCCGCATAGAAGGTGTTCACAATACTTGAAGGCACAAGTATAAAAAAGGCCACTACAGTTTATCAAAATACTACTTTTCAATTACATATGCTATCATAACATAGCATCTTTCGAGCACTGCGTCTCTATTACACGAGCGCCTTCAAGGACTTCCTGAAAATAGTGCTCGGAAGGTACTCGGCTTTTGTCCGAATCTCGGGACGCAACAACGGTGGTCTCCATCTCTGCCCAGTATGTCTTAACACGGGCAAGAGCCATCCTTGCGCCCTCTATGCATGCTGACCTCTTCATTGCATTTATACGCGGCACCGCGTCAAGGAATTGCTGCACCAAGCTGAAATAACTCTTCGGCTCCGATCCCCGGCCACAGATGACCCATGACGTACTTCATGGCGAGTCCGGACAACCTATTCAGTTCGGCCCATTGAGCCAAACGATCGTCCACTGCCAGTGGACGCTCTGGATTATGAAACTGCGACCAGAAAAGCTTTTCCACTTCGCATCTTTCTGATCTCGAAAGTGTTCGGTCGCATCAGCAGCACTTGCCCAAATCCAGATAGGTGTCCTTCACACTCCACATCCGGTCCAACGGAGCAAACTTCGGATCACAAAACTTCCTCCGCAGCATAAAGGGCTTTCCAGCCGCAATCTGTTCGGCCTGACGCAGCTCCTCTTTCGCAGCTCTCATCGCAGAGCGAGCGTCCTTGGCATCGGCAACGGCCTTCTCTAAATCCGTCTGTCTCGCCCGGTCTTCTTTCTCAAGAAGTTGCAACGGTCTGCAGCAGCTCTTTAACTTCTCGGCCATCTCGGCCATCCTCTTTGCTTCGGCAGTGAGCAGCCTGTTCGGCTCTCAGCTCTTCAAGGGCCTTCTTGGCAGCCGCATCGCTTTTTCTGGCTTGCTCCTTAGCTCGGGCAAGTTCTGCCCTAAGATTCTCCACGGCGGCCGTACCATCTGCGTCAAGCACACACATTGTAAGACACTGGCATGAAGCTCCTCTTACCTGATGCCGCCCGAAGAATTACATACCTTGAGCCTCATCAAGCCGCTTGTTGACAAGCGCGATGTCGGCATCTGCCACGTCCAGTTGCCGCTTTAGTTCGGCCAATCATTTCGGCTTGATTCCGGACACCTCGCCACCTACATTCAAAGGCGACATCTTAGACCTGGGATTATGATCCTCTACGTGCCGTCATTTCTTGACAACGCAGAGTCTCAGGGGCTACTATCTACACAGGGCGCATCTTATTTATGCGCAACTGACAAAAGTGTACATTATCTAACGTACCTCAAAACCCGTCAGTAAACTTTTGACGGCCTCATGCAATCCGCTTTCTGCGGATGAAATCCTTTCAATCACCGTGCCCATCAATGCACGGTGCTCTTCTGAGATAGAAGCTCGCCCCAGCAGAATCTTTAGTTCTTCCGGCCGAGCACCAGACGGTGCCGGACTTGTCCTATGGCCTCTTTCGAAGGACCGGACGCGGAGACTTCGGGGGGCCGCACTGCCACCTCCTCCCTGCCGGATTCGGAGAAACCCTCCGTGACGACACCTCAGGGTCGCCCGCCTCGCTGGGCGGCACGGCAGGGGGAGGTCCGCTCTCCATCATCTCCGGAAGAAGATCCCCCGAAGACGAGCTCTGCTGCGAAGGGCTGAGGTCCGAGCTACAAGGTAAAATTTCGGTTAAATCTTCTCAGATGCAAAATCAAGGATTTCTCTATCCCTCAAAAGGAAAATCTTTTCTCCACTTACGGCTCGCTGGAGGGCTGATCCCCTTGAGGGCGTAGTCCGGCCAAGGAACTCCCTGGCGTCGGACCCTCTGACGAGGATTTTCTCCCCCGTTTTGAGGCCATGGTTTCCGGGTCGTCAGAGGCGGCTCTCTTCTTCCCCTTAGGAGAGGAATTGTCGGTTCCTCCCTTCGGAGCAGCCTCCTTCGAGGAGGCCATAGCTTCCTTGTCCTCCCCTCCAAAGGCATTATCTCCAGCATCCTGACTAGCACAGGATCCGGCCTGGTTTCAGGAAGGGGAGCCGGACACCTGATCAGCTTCGCCTTCGCTGTCCACTCCTGTTTAAAAAGGACGGCTCTTTTAGGGGCAAGTTTATGACGATTATACGGATAGAAGGTCCGGGCACAAGGTTGCTTACTTGAGTATCCGGGCGATTGGCAGCTTAGGCCTGCGTCCTCGGTTAATCCGGACACATCTCTTGTGATCCGAAGAACATTTATACATCTCCGCGGGCGTTGCGCCCATAAAATTCTGAGAACTCGCGGTCCCTCCGGATTAAACTCCCACAGACGAAGGGAGCGACGTTTGCCGGGCAATCGGCGAATCAGCATGACCTGCGTCACCTTGACCAGGTTGAGGTCTCCTTCTAAGAGATCCCTAATGCGGCCCTGCAACAGGGGCACGTCTTTGGATAACCCCCAATCTAATCCTTTGTTGACCCATGACGCTAGCCGTGGTGGGGGACCCGAGCGAAAGGCAGGAGGCGCCACCCACTTGGCGCTCCTGGGAGCGGTGATATAGAACCACTCTCGTTGCCACAAGCCGAGCTCCTCTTGAAAGGAGCCCTCGGGCCATGGAGCATCAGCATTCTTACTTATGACAGCGCCTCCGCACTCTGCGTGCCGTCCCTCGATCATCTTCGGCTCCACTCCAAAAGTCTTGAGCCATAAACCGAAGTGAGGAGTAACGCGGAGGAACGCTTCGCACACAACGATGAATGAGGAAATGTGGAGGATGGACTCCGGAGCTAAGTCATGAAATTCCAGCCCGTAATAAACAGCAGCCCCCTCACGAAGGGATCCATCGGGAAGCCTAACCCCCGAAGGAAGTGAGACATGAACACTACGCTCTCACCGGGCTGGGGATTGGGAATAGCCTGCCCTTGAGCAGGCAACCTATGCGGAATTTCGGCGGTCAAGAACTTAGCCTCTCTCAACTTTAGCACATCCTCCTCCGTGACGGAGGAGGGCATCCATCGGCCTTGAAGGTCGGAACCGGACATTGTCGAAGGTCCGAAGCGCCTGGAATCTGAAGCCTAGGGTGTTGGAACTCGAGGCGACGGGCGAACTCGTTTTGAGATTGGAAAAAGGAGTAAGGCCTTGGTCTCTTTATAAGAGGTTGAATACCAGGAGCCCTCCCCGTAACCGTTTGGGACTCGCCTTTAATCGAGAAAACATGCTAACGGGCACGATTGGGTTACCCACATCCGTATTGATGAGAATCCCGTAAAAAGGACACGATCTCTGCTTTGACAAGACGTGCCAAGGAAACCGCCTCGCAAAACATGCTGAGGTGGAAAAGTAAAAACGATTCGAGTAAAGGACTTGGCTGTAGTGTGATGGCGCACTGCAGAATACGTCAGCAGATTTGATTTGTGTTAATATTATTCTCTCTATGGCAATATGTGGAAACTTATTTTACAGAGCCGGACACTACTCTTGGTGATTACAATCTTCTATGAAGGACTTGGAGGAGGAACCCGCCTTGCAATGCCGAAGACAATTTGCGCGCCGGACTCGTCGTCATTGAAGCCTGGTTCAGGGGCTACTGAGGGAGTCCTGGATTAGGGGGTGTTCGGATAGCCGGACTATACCTTCAGCCGGACTCCTGGACTATGAAGATATAAGATTGAAGACTTCGTCCCGTGTCCGGATGGGACTTTCCTTGGCGTGGAAGGCAAGCTTGGCGATGCGCGATATTCAAGATCTCCTACATTGTAACCGACTCTGTGTAACCCTAACCCTATCCGGTGTCTATATAAACGGAGGGTTGTAGTCCGTAGAGCAAAACTCCATACACAACAATCATACCATAGGCTAGCTTCTAGGGTTTAGCCTCCTTGATCTCGTGGTAGATCTACTCTTGTACTACCCATATCATCAGTATTAATCAAGCAGGAGTAGGGTTTTACCTCCATCGAGAGGGCCCGAACCTGGGTAAAACAAAGTGTCCCCTGTCTCCTGTTACCATCCGGCCTAGACGCACAGTTCGGGACCCCCTACCCGAGATCCGCCGGTTTTGACACCGACATAGCCAACCCAAATCTCGAGGGCGAGTTCATCTTAAGGGGGGTAGGTTTGTAACATCCCAAATTTTCAATTTGATGTTATACATTAGATCATCATTGCATATCATATTTTACTGCATTTTGGCTAGATCCCAGAAATCCTACGCAACTCAAGGACCCATGGAGAGAGTTGGGGATTTCGTTATTTTCATATTTGGGTTTTCTCAAATTTTGAAAATAGGATCGTTTGATTTTATTTATTTTATCTTCAATTATTTCAATTATAAAAATAAGAGAGAGGGAATAAAATGACTTTCCCAACATAAAGAAATATTGAGGATTTAATAAAAAAATCAACTAAGATTTTATTTCGGAGTTTTCTCGCTATTTTATTTGAATTAGGAAAAAATACGCATTTTTCAAAATTGCATTTAGGCCCCAAATAAATGTTCATCTTGTCCGGCTTGATTTTAGAAGTCAGGGAAAATTTATTTCGGGATCCTTGGAGTCCGTTTAGTAATTCTTTTATTTGTTTTTCATCGCAATTTATTAAAAAAACAAACGAACCGACCTAATCGGGCCGTGTCCGACTAGGACTCTGGCCCGGCCGGCCCTTATAAGGCGGGGAGGCCGACCCCATAGCCCATCCCGAGCCGCCCCGCCGCCCCAAACCCTAGCGCTGTCGCCCCGCCGCCGCCGTCGCCCGCCGCCGCCGCCCGGAGCCGCTCCGCCGCCGACCCCGCCGCCCACGGAGCCCCAGCCTGATGCCGGAGCTGCCCCGCCGCCGCCGTCTCGCCACCGAGGTTGACCACCGCCGCCGCCGCCAGTTTCCTCGAGAAAACCGCCCGGTTTTCGTTCGTTTTTTTAAAAGAAAAAACCTAGAACTGTTTTTTTATAGATCGGTTTTTTTCGGTTTAGTTTATTTAGCGAACGCACGTTCGTTCGTTTGCTTTAACGAATGGTTTTCGTCTTTTAGCCGCAGTTAGCGAACATTCGTTCGTTAGCCTGTTCTTCCATTTTTCTTTTTCTCTGATTTTTCGCGATTATTTCTGATCGCGATTTCCGATCTGTTTTTCGTTTTAGTATAACAATTCGCTCGTTTATCGGAATCAGGCGATTCAAGCGCCTACAGTTTCGTCTCGAAACCCTCTTTCCGTTTAACCAACTCAAACAAGTTTTTGCTTCTGTAAATTTGACTTAGGTCCAGATTAGTAAATGAAGCCTATTTCTTTCGCCGTTTGACTTTCGTTGTTTCATTCGAATTGTTTCTTTTTGCAAACCGGAGTTCTTAAGTTGAACTTTCTGGTTAGATCTCCTATTTGAGTTTTACCTGTGCATTAGATGAGTGCTTATTGTGTGCTTGTTTGTTTGCGATAGAGTACCCGGAGTGCGCCGCTTGCTACTTCGAATCTCTAGGTTTTACGGATCATCATCAAGGCAAGTAACACTTTGATCATACCTCTTACTACCCAGTTTTATTGCATTAGATCAATCCTCACACATTGCATGATTAGGATCTAATTAAATTGTGGGTTTGGGAAGTAGATGAGGTAGTACCTATTCACCTATTTATTATCAAACCCTGGGAGTTACTTCTACGTTATGCTTATATTGCTATGCTATGCTCGTAGACGTGGTTTGGGTTTGAGTGTATTCATTACATATGTGAGATTGTTTAATTAATGGTTAACTTAAGGTGGCAACTCGAATACACATCTGGGTGGATTGAGGCACCTGGGTATTCCAGCGATTGCCTGTTTTTCTTTATGGACCGCCACCCAGGCTCAAAGGGATCATGAGATTATTCATGCTAGAAACTTCCGTGTGCCGCCACAAGCTACTATGGGCTCTAGCATAGTTGATTAAGTCGCGTGAACTCTTAGAGTGGTAGACTAGCAGATGTAGGGGAAAGTAGGTGTAAGAGTCTACCCGATCATAAGGTGGTAGCGCTTCTGAAAGACTATGTCTCGATCATCCGTTTCTCAAACACCATGTAGTGCGAGAATTCCAATGGAGGAGATCGGGTCTTGTGGGAAAAAGCGCGCAAACCTCTGCAGAGTGTATAAACTAATCATGGTTAGCCGTGTCCCCGGTTATGGACAACTTGAGTATCTAGTACCTGGATTATCAAGTGAATCTCAACATGTTACTCTAAAGTTAATTTTGTTGGGTTTTAATGATGATGTTTAATTGGGATTGAGAGGATGTCTACGCTCTCAATGTTTAACAACCACCATGATAGTTAAATAAAATTTATTCCTTTGAAGTAGGGAAAAACTGGCTTTACACAAAACTGTAACCATAGAGCTTTCCACTAGCCATATATGCATGTAGTATAGCCTATTCTGTTCACTACTCTCTATGTGTTACATTGCCATCATATTCCATGTGCTGACTCGTTTTCGGGCTGCAACGTTCATGTTGCGGACTTTTTAGACAATGAATAAGGAGCCTTAGGTCGTGGTTCTATACTCTGTGATGCCGTTGGAGTTGATGGACTCACTTATCTTCCAAGCCTTCCACTGTTATCGTTATTAGATGGCCTTAAGCCATATTATTTGTAATAAGTTCTCTTTTGAGACATTTGATGTAATAAGTGTGTGATTGCTACTCTGTTATAAATCCTTCAAGTACTGTGCGTGTCAGCATTACTGATCCAGGGATGACACTGAAGCACAGAGATCAGACTGTTTGAGGTCTGGTCGCTACAAGAGTTGGGTGTTTCACCTTTGCCCTTTAAGCCTATCCTACCCATGCAGTATTTAGACTTTGATGCTCTAAAAAGTCATAAGATCCTCAAAGGAAAAATTCATAATTTCACTTACAATCTGTTGTTTAACCAAACATCTGTTGTGCACATATATTTGCCTACGCCTGCTCTTTTTTACTATCACATCAAAGGAAGATATTTTTTTCTTGAGAGCGAGGCCCGAGCTCACAACGCGGTAGTGGAGGCAGCACGGCAGGACGAGGCATCCACACCGAGAGCCTCCGTGAGCTGCCATGTTGTTACATCTCCAACGTATCTATAATTTTTGATTGTTCCATTCTATTATATTATCTGTTTTGGATGTTTAAAGGGCTTTATTATACACTTTTATATTATTTTTGGGACTAAGCTACTAACCAAAGGCCCAGTGCAAATTGCTGTTTTTTTGCCTATTTCAGTGTTTCGCAGAAAAGGAATATCAAACGGAATCCAACCGGAATGAAACCTTCGGGAGAGTGATTTTTAGAACAAACGCAATCCAGGAGACTTGGAGTGGATGTCAAGGAAGCATCGAGGAGGCCACGAGGCAGGGAGGCACGCCCAGGCGGGGCAGGCGCGCCCCCACCCTCATGGGCCCCTCGTGGCTCCCTTAACCGACTTCTTTCGCCTATATACCCCGAAAACATCCGAGAGCACCACGAAAACCTATTTCCAGCGCTGCAACCTTCTGTACCCAAGAGGTCCCATCTTGGGGACTTTTCCGGAGCTCCGCAGAAGGGGGAATTGATCACGGAGGGCTTCTACATCAACACCATAGCCTCTTCGATGATGTGTGAGTAGTTTACGACAGACCTTCGGGTCTATAGTTATTACCTAGATGGATTCTTCTCTCTCTTTGGATCTCAATACAAAGTTCTCCTTGATCTTCTTGGAGATCTATTCGATGTAATTCTTTTTGCGGTGTGTTTGTCGGGATCCGATGAATTGTGGGTTTATGATCAAGATTATCTATGAACAATATTTGGTTCTTCTCTGAATTCTTTTATGTATGATTTGTTATCTTTGCAAGTCTCTTCGAATTATCAGTTTGGTTTGGCCTACTAGATTGATATTTCTTGCAATGGGAGAAGTGCTTAGCTTTGGGTTCAATCTTGCGGTGTCCTTTCCTAGTGACAGCAGGGGCAACAAGGCATGTATTGTATTTGTTTCCATCGATGATAAAAAGATGGGGTTTATATCATATTGCTTGAGTTTATCCCTCTACATCATGTCATCTTTCCTAATGCGTTACTCTGTTCTTATGAACTTAATACTCTAGATGCATGCTGGATAGTGGTCGATGTGTGGAGTAATAGTAGTAGATGCAGAATCGTTTCAGTCTACTTGTCGCGGACGTGATGCCTATATACATGATCAAGCCTAGATATTCTCATAATTATGCACTTTTCTATCAATTGCTCGACAGTAATTTGTTCACCCACCGTAATACTTATGCTATTTTGAGAGAAGCCACTAGTGAAACCTATGGCCCCCGGGTCTATTTTCCATCTTATAAGTTTCCAATCTAATTTGCAATCTTTACTTTCAATCTATATCATAAAAATACCAAAAATATTTATCTTATTATCTCTATCAGATCTCACTTTTGCAAGTGGCCGTGAAGGGGTTGACAACCCCTTTATCGCATTGGTTGCAAGGTTCTTATTTGTTTGTGTAGGTGCAAGGCGACTTGCGTGTAGTATCCTACTGGATTGATACCTTAGTTCTCAGAAACTGAGGGAAATACTTACACTACTTTGCTGCATCACCCTTTCCTCTTCAAGGGAAAACCAACGCAGTGCTCAAGAGGTAGCACACGCCGACTATTATCCAGGCTACTGATTGATAACCAAGTTAGGCCAAAAGCCTAAGCTTGGGGAAGTACGCGTTTCTCACCGACATTACATTCATGTTCACTTATTTCATTTGTCAGTGTCCACACTTTTTCATTGTATCATCCATGCTTAATTTTATTTTCTCGCTTTCTTCTTGTGTGTTTGAAAAACTGGAGAAAAAAAATAGTTGTAGTTAGTTTACTTTCCATGCATGCTTAGCTGTAGCATTGAAAAGAAAACCCAAAAAGATTTCCTTGTTCTTCTTTTGCTTGTTGGGAGCTTTCCCATGTAAATAGTTTTTCTCGTTTTTGCTTTTCGCTTCTATTTGCTTGCTCAAGAAAACCAAAAACTCCAAAAATATTTCAGTGTGTTTCTCTGAATTTCTTTTCTTTTTATTTGAGTCATATCAAGGAGAAGACCACGATGAAAGTGCTGAGTGGCTCTCATATGAATAACTGTTGATCTAATAAAGAACACATTTTACCTTGTCTTCTCCTGTTGAATAAAATGTTTGCAGATTCCAGCTTAGTCCATGACACTCTTGCACTATTATTATTCATATCGTTCAGTCGTGCAAGTGAAAGGCAATAATGACGATATTCGATGAACTGGCCATGGCAGAGAGAAACGGGTATGAACTCGACTTGTTCTGTTTGTGTAAATATGTTTAACCTAGTATCCATGATTCAACCCATTATGATTAAACATGTTTGCAATGACAATTAGAGATTATAGTTTATCATGCCATGCATAAGTAGCTAGGACTGGATAATGATTTATCTTGGATATCAACATTGTGCTAAAATAATTGTGATGTAGTATGATGATATGGTATCCCCCTCTGAATGTTCGAGTGGCTTGACTTGGCACATGTTCATGGATGTAGTTGAATCAAAACCAACATATCCTCTATGATATTTATGTTCATGGTGTTCATATCGTACTCATGCTAGTGTCCAATGTTACTTATGCATAATGCATGTTCATGACCGTTGTTTCTCTCTAGCTGGCCGCTTCTCAACCTAGTTGCTAGCCTTCGCCTGTACTAAGTGGGAATTCTGCTTGTACGCCAAAAACTTTGAAACCTAAAGTTATTCCAGATGAGTCTACCATACCTACCTATATGCGGTATTACCCTGCCGTCCTAAGTAAATTTGCATGTGCCACCTCTAAAAACTTCTAATAAGTATCCTTTGTGTGTCTTTGGATCGTTCATGGAACAACAGGAGGTGGTCGGTATCTTCCATGCTAAGCAGATTATTCTCAGGTCGAGTGTTATCACTCGCCATCGCACAAGAAAAGGGCGGTAATAGGGATGCCTAGTCCCAAACCGCAAACAGAAAAAGATTACAAATAATCAAACAAAAACTCCCAATGGAGTAAAAACCTTTACTTTTATCGCTTGGGAACCACCACTAGCGTGCTTAGCATGGAAGATATTCATAACTGATAGCCGTGAAGTAAATGAGAAGGGTGCCTGTCTCGAAATATCATTTACCTCTGTTTTAAAAACTTGAGCTCTAGCACCTCTGCAAATCACTGCTTCCCTCTATGAAGGGACTGTCTATTTACTTTTATGTTGTGTCATCACCTTCTAAAACAAGCGCCAGAACCTGAGAGCACTGCTGCATGACTTATGCATTGTGTGTAGCTAATGTTGGGTGCATCATCACTTGATCTTTTTTACCATGAATTACAATGTTTAGTCGCTGCTTGAACTTTGTAGGTGCTCTGCATTTATGTTTTGCGATCTCAGAAAGGGCTAGCGAGATACCATTATTGTCATATTATATTATGGTTGTTTTGACAACATGTTGCTATCTGAGATATCTTATTATTGCTCGCTAGCTGATTATGTCATTGATATGAGTTAATATAATCTTTAAGAGTATTGTCGGCATGGTTAGTTATAATGTTGGCTGAAAACCGGGGTGTTGTTTAAGCTTATTTATGAAAACAAGAGCAAAAGAGTTCGTAAAAGTTTTTCTTTTTCACTTTCAGTTTATCAACTGAATTACTTGAGGACAAGCAAAGGTTTAAGCTTGGGGGAGTTGATACGTCTCCAACGTATCTTCTTTTCCTAACGCTTTTCCTCTTGTTTTGGACTCAAATTTGCATGATTTGAATGAAACTAACCCCGGACTGATGCTATTTTCAGCAGAATTACCACGGTGTTGTTTTTGTGCGGAAATAGAAGTTCTCGGAATGGAATGAAACTTTGCGAGAATTTTTTTAGACAATAAATAAGAATTCCTGGAGCCAAGATCCACTGGAGGGGGGCACCTGGGTGGGCACAACCCACCAGGGCACGCCCCCCTCCTGGCGCGCCCAGGTGGGTTGTCCCCACCTGGTGGCCCCGCAGACCCTGAAATCGACGCTATAAAATCTTATTTTTCCAAAAAATCAAGGAGAAAGAATTATCGCGATCCATGAGACGGAGCCGACGTCACCTCATGTTCTTCATCGGGAGGCCATATCTGGAGTCCGTTTGGGGCTTCGGAGAGGGGGATCTTCGTTCTTCGTCATCACCAACCCTTCTCCATCGCCAATTCCATGATGCTCCCCACCGGGAGTGAGTAATTCCTTCGTAGGCTCACTGGTCGGTGAGGAGTTGGACGAGATTCGTCATGTAATCGAGTTAGTTTTATTAGGGCCTGATCCCTAGTATCCACTATTTTCTAAGATTGATGTTGCTATGACTTTGCCATGCTTAATGCTTGTCACTTTGGGCCCGGGTGCCATGATTTAAGATCTGAACAGTTTATGTTATCACCATTATATCCATGTTCTTGATCCGATCTTGCAAGTTATAGTCACCTACTACGTGTTATGATCTGGCAACCCTGGAGTGACAATAGTCGGGACCACTCCCGATGATGACCATAGTTTGAGGAGTTCATGTATTCACCGTGGGTTAATGCTTTGTTCCGGTTCTCTATTAAAAGGAGGCCTTAATATCCCTTAGTTTCCAATAGGACCATGCTGCCACGGGAGGGTAGGACAAAAGATGTCATGCAAGTTCTTTCCATAAGCACGTACGACTATTTACGGAATACAGGCCTACATTATATTGATGAACTGGAGCTAGTGCCGTATCACCCTAGGTTATAATTGTCTCATCATGAATATCATCCGACAAGTCACCGATCCAATGCCTAAGAATTTATCTTTTATTGTTCTTGCTATGTTACTACTGCTATCATCACTGTTACACTTGCTACAAAATTACTGCTATGACTGTTACCGTTACTATTGCTGATGCCATTACTATCAAAACTATCAAACTACTTTTCTACTGATCACTTTTCTCAGATAATTAATCTCCAGGTGTGGTTGAATTGACAACTTAGCTGCTAATACCTTCAAATATTCTTTGGCTCCCCTGGTGTCGAATCTATAAATTTTGGTTCAATACTCTACCCTCGAAAACTGTTGCGATCCCCTATACTTGTGGGTTGTCACTATCGTACGTCCATGTTGATGGAGACTTTAACCCACGAAGGGTAACAGTTGCACGAGTCCATGGAGGGCTCCACCCGTGAAGGGTCCATGAAGAAGAAACCTTGTCTATCCCACCATGGCCATCGCCCATGAAGGACTTGCCTCACTTGGGTAGATCTTCACGAAGTAGGCGATCTCCTTGCCCTTACAAACTGCCTGGTTCAACTCTACAATCTTGTCAGAGGCTCCCAAGTGACACCTAACCAATCTAGGAGACACCACTCTCCAAAAGGTAATAGATGGTGTGATGATGATGAACTCCTTGCTCTTGTGCTTCAAATGATAGTCTCCCCAACACTCAACTCTCTCTCTCTCTCTCTCACACACACACAGATTTGGAAAGATGATTTGAGTGGAAAGCAACTTGGGGAAGGCTAGAGATCAAGATTCTTGTGGTTGGATTGGAATGTGTTGATCTCAACACATGAGTAGGTGGTTCTCTCTCAGAAAATGAGTAGTGGAAGTGTAGGCACGTTCTGATGGCTCTCTCCTGAATAGAGAAGAGGGTGTAGGGGTATATATAGCCTCCACAAAAAATCCATCCATTACACACATTTGACCCAACTTGGTCAGACCGAATAGGTGAACTCAGTGAGGCCGATTCAATTCAAAATGTGAATGTTAGGAATCTCGGTTGGACCCACATGATCAACTCGGTGGGACCGATGTGCTAGGGTTAGGGTAAACCCTCATCTTGGTGTGACCGATTGCATGAACTCGGTGGGACCGATTTCAGCAATGAGGAAACCAGAGAGTTTGTCAGGCAAACTCGATGGGACCGATCGCTCATTTTGATAAGACCAAAACATTACGAAGGGAAATAGAGAGTTTGCATTACGAACACGGTGGGACCGATCGCTCATTTCGGTGAGACCAAAACATTACGAAGGGAAACAGAGAGTTTGCAATCCCATCTCGGTGAGACCGAGATCCCTATCAGTGAGACCTAACTGATTAGGGTTTCTGGTATGGCTATGTCAAAGACTTGGTGGCGCCGGATAGATCAAATCAGTGGGGCCGAGTTTGACTTTAGGTTTAGGGCATGTTTGGATTTGAGAAAGTGGTTGAGGGCTTTGGAGCATATCACTAAGCATTTTGAGCAAGTAGACCATTAAGCAACACCTCATCCCCTTTTAATAGTATTGGCTTTTCCTATGGACTCAATGTGATCTTGGATCACTAAAATAGAAATGAAGAGTCTTGAGCTTTTGCCAATCTTTGTCCTTAGCATTTTGAGGGGTCCACATCTCTAGTCCATGCCATGCCAATCATTGAACTTCCTGAAATATTCAACTTGAATGGATATTAGTTCAATGAGCTATATGTTGTTATGAATTACCAAAAGCACTCGGGGATTAGTTGCACTTTCATCATTGCATTTCAATGGTTGAAAATATGAGCAAAAACATTTCAAAATATCTTATATAAACCACTTACTAAATATGAACTAGTTATATTAACCACTTACTAAATAAACTAGTTCTATTAAGCACTTACTATAAATAAACTAGTTCTATTAACCACTTACTAATTAAACTATTTCTATTAAACACTTACTAAAAACAATAAAAAAATCTACATTATACTAGAATAGACCAGTGAGGGGAGATGGAGGGAGGAGGGGGCTGGGGGAGGGAGGAGAGGGAGTACAGAGGAGGAGGGAGGGGAGAGAGACGAGGAGGAGGGAGGAGGGGTGGGATGAGGGAGGAAGAGGAGGAGGGGTGTAACGCCCTCGATGCGGCTATATCTCCCACGTGTCGAAGCACGACTTAGAGGCATAACCGCATTGAAAGCAATGTCGCAAGTGAGGTAATCTTCGCAAACAACCCATGTAATATAAATAAAGGGGAAAGGATACATAGTTGGCTTACACTCGCCACGTCACACAAATACATGAATAACATTACATTCATCCAAATACACTCAAGGTCCGACTACAGAACCAAAAAGAAGATAAACCCCAAATGCAACATAGTCCCCGATCGCCCCAACTGGGCACCACTACTGATCATCTGGGAAAGACACGTAGTAACGACGAGAGTCTTCATCGAACTCCCACTTGAGCTCGGTCATATCATCTGGAACGGTATCATCGGTCCCTGCATTGGTTTTGGAAGTAATCTGTGAGTCACGGGGACTCAGCAATCTCACACCCTCGCGATCAAGACTATTTAAGCTTATAGGTAAGGTAAAGGTATGATGTGGAGCTGCAGCAAGCGACTAGCATATATGGTGGCTAACATACGCAAATGAGAGCGAGAAGAGAAGGCAAAAGCACGGTCGAGCAAACTATGATCAAGAAGTGATCCTAGAACAACCTACGTCAAACATTACTCCAACACCATGTTCACTTCCCGGACTCCGCCGAGAAGAGACCATCAAGGTTACACACGCAGTTGGTGCATTTTAATTAAGTTAAGTTTCAGGTTCTCTACAACCGGACATTAACAAATTCCCATCTGCCCATAACCGCGGGCACGGCTTTCGAAAGTTCAAATCCCTGCAAGGGAGTCCCAACTTAGCCCATCACAAGCTCTCACGGTCAACGAAGGATATTCCTTCTCCCAAGACAATCCGATCAGACTCGGCATCCCGGTTACAAGACATCCTCGACAATGGTAAAACAAGTCCAGCAACACCGCCCGAATGTGCCGACAAATCCCGATAGGAGTTGCACATATCTCGTTCTCAGGGCACACTCAGATAAGCAATCTGTACAACTAAAACCATCCCTCGAGTTTCCCCGAGGTGGTGCTGCAAGGGCTCTAGTTTGGACCAACACTCAGAGGAGCACTGGCCCGGGGGGTTTAATAAAGATGACCCTTGGGCTCCGGAAACCCAAGGGAAAAAGAGGCTAGGTGGCAAATGGTAAAACCAAGGTTGGGCATTGCTGGAGGAGTTTTATTCAAGGCGAACTGTCCAGGGGTTCCCATTATAACCCAATCGTGTAAGGAACGCAAAATCCAGGAACATAACACCGATATGACGGAAACTAGGGCGGCAAGAGTGGAACAAAACACTAGGCATAAGGCCGAGCCTTCCACCCTTTACCAAGTATATAGGTGCATTAAGATAAACAAGATAATATCATGATATCCCAGCAATAAGCATTTTCCAACAAGGAACGATCTCCAAACTTCACCTGCAACTAGCAATGCTATAAGAGGGGCCGAGCAAAGCGGTAACATAGCCAAACAACGGTTTGCTAGGACATGGTGGGTTAGAGGTTTGACATGGCAATATGGGAGGCATGATAAGCAAGTGGTAGGCATCGTAGCATATGCATAGCAAAAGAGCGAGCATCTAGCAAGCAAAGATAGAAGTGATTTCGAGGGTATGGTCATCTTGTCTGCAAAGTTCTCGGAGTTGCCTTGATCCTCGTAAGCGTACTCAACGGGCTCCTCATTCGCGTACTCGTCTCCCGGCTATACCCAAGAAAAAACAACAAGAAAAAGGAACACAATCAACCACATGCAATGCTCAAACAACATGATGCAAACATGGTATGATATGCGGGATGTGATATGCGATGCATATGCATGATTTGGAAAGGAGTGACTAAACCTGGCCTCAACTTGCAAATCCAAGAGTGCCAGTGGAAAGGGGAGTTGATTTCGGTCGAAATCGATATAAAGATCACCGAAATCGGATGCACTATTTGGAAATGGCAAGCAAAACAAATATGGCACCGGTCTGTGATAAACATCAATTAGCCTCCTAAATGCATCAAGAACAACATGCTACAGAACTCCAACATGACAACAAAATACATGGAAGGGATCCACTCATGATGCTTGACAAAAGATGAACACTGAGCTACGACTAATTCACTCAATAACAGGTTCAAACAAGCATGGCAAAAGAGCAAAAATAACCGGTTTCAGACTTAGTGAAATTAACAACAAGTCAGGAATTTATCATCAGGAAGCATTGTTTAGAGCACGAAAACTACATGCTATAGGAACATATCATGGCAAATCAAGGCATGGTACGGAGCTACTCTAAGCACATAAAAAAAGTCCCTTAGTTACCATAAGCCAAAAGGGATCATAAAATATAATTGCAAGCATGTGAACATAGCAAAAACATAAACAGATTCAGACTTTGTGAAAAACTGGAGCATGGCAATACAGTTATCAAGTAGGCATGTTTACGAGCTCGATGCACTCACTACGAGGCATTGCATGACAAACTAAGCATACACCCAGCAAATAGACATGGCATAGAAGCTATACATGGCAAGAACAACATCATAGCATGCACGGATCAACAACAACAAGCTTGGCAAAATTGCAAAACATGTTAACAATCTGCCAGGAACATTTTATAGCAAAAGTAGAGCTCGATTGACTCAAGATAGGGTGCTCCATAATTGCAAACAAAGACATGGACGGATAGAGCGCAAAATTATCTACAAAACATCCTTACTGATCATGCTCAAAAGAGGCACGGATCACTAGGAAACAACATGAACATATGGCATAAAAATAACAGCAGGACAAGGACTTAGTGAAATTCTAAGTCCCTGGAATCAGCATCATTGAGTAAGCTACTTTGCATGCTTGTGCTAGTCACCACAAAGATCACAAAAATACATGGCATACACCCCTGTAAAGATGGCATGGAATTTTTCAAAACACATGTAGAGCTCAGGATCATAGCATGCACACATTAATCATGGCAAAAATGACAAAAGGGCATTTGCTGAAACAGATCTGAAATGATCATCACATAGCCCTCTTCCAACAGCATTTTGGGCATCAAGATGAGCTCAAATGAAAATTATGCAGTGAGATGAAATGATGTACTCGTCGAGACGAACATTTTGATATGCTACACGCATGAATCGGAGCTACGACGATGAAGTTATGGCATGCCAAAGTATGCCAAAAATGCTAGATTTAGGGATGAAAAGTCAACCCCTCGTCTCAGATCCAGATCTGGCGCGGATCTCGAGGATCAATGGAAAACTTTGCCGGAACAGGAGCTCGTCATCGGACTTGGAGAGGTCGCTCGCCGGCGCGCGGGAAGAGGCGGTGGCCGGACTTGGGCGGCGCGGGTGGAGGTGCACGACGTCGAGGAAGAAGAGGCTGACACCGGGCCGGCGGTGGTGCGAGCTCGCCGGAGGTGGCTGTGCGGTGGCGCCGGCCGGCTCGGTCGCCGGAGCGAAAGAAGGCGGCGGCGGGAGCGAGGAGCGGCGTCGGGGCGAACAAGGCGGGCGACGCGCCCCCGATGGGCTTGGAGGGCCCAGTGCGGGCTCGCCCGGGTCGGCGGGGATGTGGGCACCGCGGGGACACGTGGCGCGTCCTTATTGGACGAGGGCGGCGGCGGCGGCGAAATGTCCGGCCGGAACGGACATTGTCCGGCGGCTGGAGAGGGGATTTTTCTAGGGTTTGGAGGAGGAGATTGGATTTAGAAATGGGGGTCTATTTATAGGGTAGAGGGAGCTAGGAAGCTCCAAATGAGGTGCGGTTTGCGGCCACGCGATCGTGATCGAACGATCTAGATGATGGAGGAGGTTTAGGTGGGTTTTGGGCCACTTTGGAGAGGTGTTGGGCTGCAACACACACGAGGCCTTTTCGGTCCCTCGGTTAACCGTTGGAGTATCAAACGAAGTCCAAATGGCACGAAACTTGACAGGCGGTCTACCGGTAGTAAACCAAGGCCGCATGACAAGTCTCGGTCCAATCCGAAATCGTTTAGTACCCACACTCGAAGAGAGGTAAAAAGGGACACCGGAGGACATAGGAGCGCCGGAATGCAAAACGGACAACGGGAAAAATGCTCGGATGCATGAGACGAACACGTATGCAAATGCAATGCACATGATGACATGATATGAGTTGCATGACAAAGACAAAACACACGGAGACAAAAACCCGACAATGAGGAAATAAAATAACTTAGTGCCAGAAAAGGCAAGAGTTGGAATACAATTAAGGTAAATTACATCCGGGGTGTTACAACACTCGACCACTACGAAAGGATCTCGTCCCGAGATCTAGGACTGGAAAAACTCCGGGTACTCAGAACGGAGGTGATCCTCGTGTTCCCAGGTGGCTTCACGGTCGGAATGATGTGACCACTTGACTTTGAGGAACTTGATAGACTTGTTGCGAGTCTTGCGCTCAGTTTCTTCAAGAATAGCAACGGGGTACTCATGATAAGACAGGTCTTCTTGGAGATCAATGTCTTCGAAGTTGACGGTGCGATCAGGAGTCTTGAAGCACTTGCGGAGTTGAGAGACATGAAACACGTCGTGCACGTTTGCAAAGTTGGAGGGAAGCTCAAGTTGATAGGCGCGATCGCCTCTCTTGCTGACGATCTTGAAAGGACCCACGTATCTAGGGGCAAGCTTCCCTTTGATACCGAAGCGACGAGTACCTTTCATTGGAGAGACGCGGAGGTAGACATGGTCTCCGGTCTCGAAAGCCAAGTCACGATGCTTACTATCACAGTAACTCTTCTGGCACGATTGCGCGGCTTTGAGATTATCACGAATGACTTTGCACATCTCTTCTGCCTCTGTGATCAAGTCATTGCCAAGAAGTTGACGTTCGCCAGTCTCTGACCAGTTAAGAGGAGTACGATACTTCCTGCCATAGAGAATTTCGAATGGGGCCTTGCCCGAACTCGCTTGGAAGCTGTTTTTGTAGGAGAACTCGGCATATGGAAGACAATCTTCCCACTTCATACCGAAGGAGATGACGCAAGCCCTGAGCATATCTTCAAGAATTTGATTAACTCGCTCGACTTGGCCACTAGTTTGAGGATGAAAAGTTGTGCTGAAGCGAATGTTGGTGCCCATGGCCTTCTGAAAAGAATCCGAAAACTTGGAGGTGAAGATGCTGCCACGATCTGAAGAAATCAACTGCAGAATGCCGTGCACAGAGACAATCCGGGGGGTATATAGCTCTGCCAATTGAGCTGCTGTGATAGATTCTTTGATAGGCAGAAAGTGAGCCACTTTAGTGAGTTTGTCGATGACAACGAAGATAGCATCATTGCCACGCTTGGACTTTGGAAAACCAGTCACGAAGTCCATCTCAATATGGTCAAACTTCCATTCTGGAATGG